>NW_009693439.1:19763-20386 GCF_000703405.1 Apaloderma vittatum
ATGTCCCTGCCGATGGCAGGGGGTTGGAACTAGATGATCTCTGAGGTCCCTTCCAACCCTGGCAGTTCTACGATTGTATGATTCACTTCTAAGCTCAACAGAGCAAAGCATTGGATCATCTCAGAAGGGCAGCACTGCGAGGAGCTCAGCTCCCATTACTGGGAGAACACGCAGCAGAGCTAGAGGAGTCCAAGCCTTGTTAACAGGGTCCTACCTCATGCCAGCGGGATCACAAGAAACCCGGACAGCACAATTGCTTCTCCCAGAGCACATCCGTTTGTCCTGTCCTTGAGCACTAATCCTTAAGTGATGCAGGCAGAGAATGAAGCTGAATGTAACTGTGCCCAAGGCGCCGGTGGTTTTGGTGCAATCCTTGCAGGAATGGAGTAAGAAAGGGAGAGGACAGGGCCAGCCACTTCCCAACAAGTCCTTGGTTTGCTCTGTTAAACTGGAGGCAAGGGACCTTCACCAGCACAAGCCCCGTGAGACCCCAAATTCTGCGGACATGGGTAGCCTGGGGAAGGTGTTGGGAGCCGCGAGGTATCTCAGATACATGGTGGAGCCCAAATCCTATTCAAGGGGGAAGAGCCAGGTGACAGCGCCTAGGCTGTGCTCAGCTGTCT
>NW_009693440.1:0-22184 GCF_000703405.1 Apaloderma vittatum
ACTGTAAAAATCTCTTTTCTCTCACTCTACAGACTCAGCACACACATAGTAGAAAAATGCAGCACTGACACTGAGGTGTCCTGCCCACACTTTCATGCTAATGGACTGTCAGCCTCAGAGGCGAGCTGGATCCCATTTGAATGCTGGCACGCATACGAAGTGTTGTAGGTCTGAGCACTCAGCATAAAATCAGGCCATTTAGTTAAGGAACAGGTTACATTAGAAAGGTACAATGTTACCCAAGATGTTGTTGCAAATTTTAAGTAACATAATTTACATTTTAAACAGACTAAGAAATTCAGATGTTGCTTCAAGAAACATGAGGAGTGTGGGATTGCTCAAGGTCAAATCTAATTACAAAGCCCGCTAAGATGAGGATCATTTTTTAAGCGGTGGGAAATTAAATTATTTGTCCATGCTATCTGGCAGTAAATACCTGCCTGTTTTAATTGCTGTTGATATAGTCTAATAAAAATTGGAAGGGAAACGCTCATGCTCGGTTTCAGTCCCCTTTCTAGGTAAAGTTCTCCGTGAGGTTCCGGCAGCTGAGCTGGTCCCCGGTGCAGCCTGACCCACACCAGGTTCGGGGCACATCACCTGGTCACGGGAGGCTCGGTCCCCCCAGCCCTTTGAAGATCTAGTACAGCAATGGGCAACATTGGACACTGCGAGAGCAGAAAACTGAAGACCAGGCTGTGCCTCTTCTAGAGACACACGGGCAAATAACAGGAGATAAAGTAGCTAAAAAGTCACAGGAAAGCTGGGAGAGTATGTTCTGACTTTTGACAGTCCCACTGCTTAGACAAAAAAAAAAGAATATATGGCTGCGTTCTGCTGCTGCCATCCAGTGGGGAGGTTGAGTAAAAAGCACTGAGTAAAGATCGATGCTAACAAGGCTGAGTTCGAGTCACTGTCAGGTTGATGCTTATTCTGCACCTTGCTGTCAATGCCATCCGAGACAGAAGTTTTCAGAGAAAGTAAAATAAAACAGGTGCTGAATAAGAAACCGTTGTAACAACCTGCTCCTTCTGCGCAAGGACAAAAGAGGTGCCCCAGCTCATTCCTGGTGCTGCCTGTGAAATCACTCCACGGACTTGATCCGCTTCGATCCTGCAGCTGTTTAGCCGGGTTAAGATGCTGCAGCTGACAGAGGGATGGGTACACAAAACTTTGCAACATGCAGCATCTCAGCTCATATCATCAAAGATTTTGGGTCTTCAAATCTATGAATTTCATTCCAGCTAAAATGGAAGTTCAGTAACAACCTTGCATGCACACATGAAAAATCCTACTGGCTGTTAATCTGCAATGACAGGCATCTAAGTATCTTGTTAAATGTGGCTTTAAATACCTGTATCTGCCTTGTTTCAGTACTTAGGAACTCCGAATACACATGCGTAGAGCAAAATGAGACTGATACTCTGCTGTCTACTCAGCATCCTCTCATAGATAACAGGGCCTCAGCATTGGTATCCGACAATGTAACATTTTCATTAACAACATCATTACATGCAGATGACGAAGTGGAGGCAGTGACAACAATCTAAAGCCAACTCAAACTGTCAGACTACAGTGTATGAAGAAAATAAATTTCTAATGCTAATAGGACTCTACAGTAAGACATCAATAGGCAAGAGCTCCTCCTGAAAATCAAGGCAAATGAGAAAGAAGCAGGGGAGCGGGGACTGACTGTGAGACTAGGAGAGAGGAAAAAACAACCCTTTTCTCAGCAGCCTAGCTACACAATCAGGGCTCTGCTTTGTGAGACTGTGAGATGCTGCCAAGGCTGACTCCTGTTTCTCTATGTCCGAACCTTCAGAGTATTTCCTGTAAAACTAGTACGAGCAACACAAATTTATCATTTAATCCACAGCATCAAATCCCACTACACGGAGCTCTCCCCAACAGCAGCTCGTGGCGTAGCAATCAGCAAAGGGGGTGATGCTCTCTTTTTGGTGTATGGGAGGAAGGAGGTTTGTTGTGGCCCAACAAACAGCATTCACCAGCACCGACATTCAGCTACACCACCAGTAGAAGGGAAAATTCATAATTCACATTTCATCTGTTTTGACTACTGAGAACTTATTCACATTAGCCCAACTCTTTGATTATCTCGGGATTTGTATAGTAGTTGGAAAGATTGACACATGCTAATAATATTCTACTGGAATCACAGTTGCCCTGGGATTACTTGCTATACATTGCACCAGGCACCAAATCAGCTTTCTACAGAGAATCTGCAAGAATATTTCCCCTTATTTTCTGCCATATGTTCAGTTCAGCTCTGTTTGAGCAAGACACCAAGCCCAAGACCCTCTCAGTGCTTAATTTCACAAGGATTAATTTAAGATAGTTATGATTTGTCAGTAAACAGATGTCCTTGATATGCCTCTATATCAAAACACAAAAAAGCCCATTTACCTTTTAAAAAAAATTAAATGTAGCATTAAAGCCCTGGTAATTCACACACCCTTACAAACATTGCATAGACAAGATTTCCAAAGCACATAACGTGAAGAATAATCTCATTCATTGCACATTTACACAGGGTTACTGCTTAACTGTGTTCAGCACTTATTTGGATACAGGACAGCAGAATTAACTGAAAATGTACAATATATTACTTAATCTCTGATTCTAGTCAAGAGGGTATGTAATCATTAGCGTAGACTTATTTATCTCTATCTCATTTCATCATTCAGCAATTTAAATGTAATTTTTGAATTTCAATTGGCTTATAAAGTACTCAATGACATCATAAGATCCTGTCTCCACTGGAAGTGATTTTTGCCTTTCTTCCTCCTTGAAGACTGTCATGTCCTGTTCACTGAATCAATCAGCCTGACATTATCTTCCTTTCACAGAGCAGATAGCTCAAGTCATCAGATTTATGCAAAAAACCCAAGTAGCTCTCATTGCTCCAGAGAGCACTTTATAATTGGATGTTGTTTTTCATACACACTCTTACTGAAGCACAGTGTTTATCCTTGTTTTAGCCTTCTTTTTATATTCATCAATTCTTTGCTTAATGCTTTATTAATAGTTTGTTAGAACATCAATGACCTTTTTGAAAAAAAATACTTATTGGTTTTCAAACTCATACAGAAAAAAAGGTAAAGAGGAAAGGGAAAGATGAGGTATACAAAAAATCCACTAACACAAAAAAGAATTAAGAGCTGAAACACATGCTCATATGCTAGTGTAACTCATCTGTTAAACACAGGTCTCTAAGCACACCACAGCACCCAGATAACTCCCATCATCAGCGTCTTCCTTTCAGGCCTCTCACCCTCCGTGGTTTCTCCAGTATAGACCAAAATTACCTTTGCTTTCATTCTTCAACTCATCAGTCACTCCAACTGTACAGGGAAAGAATGGTGCCTCACTAAAAATGGCTCATCGTTTTATGGGAACCAGGATGTTATACATCTTGGTTCTCTCTTAGAACTTGACAGTATTCACAAGATTTCTACCAGTGTGATGGTGGGGGGGAATGGTAGCGCCTCTGTCCCTGGAGAAGCTCAGGGTACTGCACGCCCTGAGGAGTGATGCTATGAACCAGTCATTGCACTGAGCAGTGCTAGAATGCTGCTGGCACCTCCCACATGGTGCTACCCAAGCCACCACAGCTGCTGGGGGACCAAAGTCTAAGAGGGGTCCCAGCATTCTCGCCTTCTACAAGGCAAATGGAGAGACAGTCCTGTCACCTCTCACAGGGGACAGCAATGCTTCCTCCCCCCACTCCACTTCCTCAGGCATTGTTTCAGATTTAGCAAGGAGCTATCATGACATTACTGAAGGGGTGGTCATACTCTTCTCTGTCAGAGGTCTGCACATACTAACTCTGAGCTCTGGTCATCTGTGCTTTGCCCCGACTGCTGCATGAAAGGAGTATCAGCCTATTGGTATGCGATGACTATATTATCACCTCACTCACCTGAGCTGGAAGGACCCCACTTCTTCCCTCCCTCATCCCCAGCAGTAAGTGGAAAACCAATCCTTAGTGAATGTGTTAATACAAGAGCAGCGACAACAGAATATCCATTGTCTCATTACAACCATCTGCTGAGGCTGCCACAAAACCGGCAACTTCCCATTGCTCGTCCCCTGACTGAACTGATCATCTCGTACACGCAGGTTTTCCTTGGTCAAGGAATAACTTTGCTAGCGTGATTTATTATGTAACAGACCTCAGACTGAAAGCCCATCCTATACTCCATCAAAAAATTAGTGAGTATAACTTAATAACTATAAGAATAAAGCATTTGGCATTCAACTCAAAACGTTAATAATAATTTTAAAATGTCATTTCTCTGCGTGGCCTTTTCATCAACTCAGCTAATAGACTCTGGACTAGGAAATATGGGAAATAAGTTTGGGGACGAGCTTACTGGACGCTTGTCAACTTGATAGGCATATACCTTCGCTGTAGTTGGCCAGAACAGTGCGATGACAGTATTTAAGTACTGCTCTGTGTTGTTTGCATAAATAGCAGCCCAGCCGCCAAGTCCCAGGCAAGGCAATCTAAATATAACCTCTGGCACTGCTCTGCAACTGAGTCCAATTTGTTCCCAAGACCTGGAAGCAATTGCCATGCACACATGTGTGTTTCAGCCTCCCATCTGTTAAATAAGAATAATCACACTTCATTTGTGGAGCACTTCATGTTCTACTGACAAACACCTTGTATTGCTTTGATTTCTGTGAGTCTGGGTGCCAGAGCAGAGTTACTCCAGCGTATCACTGTTTATTTAGTCTGAAGCACTTGGGGCAAAGACCCTTCTCTTTTGTTGACAGGCAATGCAGAGAGAATGCTGGATCACCTTTATCTCTCTGGCGAACTGGTCATTCTGCAGCCATAGTTCTTTTCACTGCGGTTTTGACGCAGTTCTTGCTACAGCTGAAAGAAAAACTGAAAATGATTTTGAAAAAAAAAAACAAAACTGCTCAGGCCTTGGTTCTGATCCAGAATTCATTTAATCCAAATCCCTTGATACTGGTGAAGGGTCAGGCAAATGCTTTCCATAGTCACTGTTGGATTAGATTTGTTGCCCCAGAAGAGGACAGGTTTTCAGAGTAAACTCTCTTTTCTCTCTGGCTTGGCACAAACTACCATGTGATACAGTCTGATAAACGGATGTTTCTTTACATTAGCATAGCAGACTTATTTGTCAGTTGTAGACTAATTATCTTGGCTCCTTGTTTGGGGACTGTGGCCTCCCTTGCAGTAAATTTGATTTTGCTGAGGGCAGCAATTTCACTCCATTTCTAAAGAATGTCAACACACAGTTGTGGAGTTTTTTTATATTTCCAGCAAAAATAGTGTGTGGCGGGGGAGAAAAACAGCTCATCTGCCACAGTACTTCCAAATGAAATGTCAAACCAGTGCTTTCTCCTAGGCAGTTCAAACAACAAAAAACTGAGCCTAGGTCTGATAGTAAAATCCACTACATTGTTCCTTCCTTGTTTCTGAAACCTTGGAAGCAAAACAAAATCTGAAAAATCAACTCAGTGCAAGTAAATCATTATGAGTGGGCACTCTCAAAACCAGATCACTCATTTGGACGCATCAGTCAAGCAAGTGACAGTCCTAAAAGGTAACTTCCAGTACAATCAGGCTTCCTTTTTTTTTCCTAGCAAGATGCATTTAAAACCACTGAAAATAAAAACATCAGTTACACTTTAATTCCTCAGTGACCTAACAGTGCTAACGGCAACAGGGTGCACCTAGAGGACAGTGGGGACTTCTTTCTACATTCCTACTGTTTTAGATGAGAAATTTCAGTTGATTTACGTTTGGGGTTTTTTGTTTTGGATTGCTTTTTCCCGCTGAAGGAAGATCAGCATCTGCTGAAAGGACTCAATAGCCAGAAATCATTAGCATACCCACAGTTCGGGCCAACCACACATGTTGCTGGGCTGATTTATGCCAACTGATATGACTTGCACTTTTTTCAAATTATACTCCGATTTGATTTCCATACTTTCAGTAAATTATATTTTCTAAAGACAATCTAAGAATACTTAGGAGTAGCAGCAAACATCAGTGATGATACATAGTATAAGATCTTCCTGTTTTACCTCTTCTGAAGAGGGCATCTCCTCAAAATAGCAAGTCAGAAGAGGACAGGCACTATTTCTTTCAGCAACCACTTACTTACAGTGTTTCATTTGAAAAAAAAAAATAACGGTGGGGGAGTGGCACACGGTGTTTGCAAAATTATTGTTTATTCATAAAATGCAACAGTCTGGTTCCATAATTCCCAGTGCCTCAACATACTTTTTTATATCACCAGACTGTGCAGATGAGAGCGCTGGCACAGAAGCCGGGGGGATATGGGTCAGAAAACCTTGCTACGTTCAAACTGTATGGTGCATGGGTTAGCATGAAAGAGCTGTAAATACGTATTTATAGGGAAATCAGATGCTCTTTTTCAGGATGTTTTGCCTTTCATTGAGCTGTGCACTGGGTTGGGAAGAGCACTGGCTCCAATCTGGTACCTTAAAAGGTCACAGGTATGAAAGCAGGACTTGCCTGCTGCTCCTCTCTCCTCTTTTGCCCTGTTTCTCGCTGAAGAACCCCTGTGCTCTAAGCAAGCGGGCTAATGCCACCTTGGAGCCCCTGAACCCGTCATCGTCATGGCCCATCCAGGGGTAGCACGAAGGAGGAAGGTCAGCGTGCTCTCCATCAACTTTTATTTCCTGCCATGCAGAAGGAAATCTCCCAAGGAAAAAGGGATCTATAGAAGGATATATGGAGCACAAGAAGTGCTCTAAAGCTTTTTCACTCGACCTGAAAATAAGATGCATAGGAAAGATGACCTTGATACATTCAAATTATTGCTTTACAATTGCTTACCATTTCATTTCTGCTACCAGGCATCAACAGCCAATATGAAATTAAAATCAGCTATGTACAACACCCTACAAACACCTCTTAATGCAATCATGATCTGCTACACACGGATCCTGCCATTCCACCCCAGAAGTATAACACAACATTTAACACACCATGCTAATTTGCAATGATTTGTGCAAAAAAAAAAAGACAGTAAAAGAAATCTGTTTATTCCAAAATACTCACTGCATCTTAGGATGCTACTTTAAGGAAACACGGGTGTAAAACTAATGGTAGAATTGATATCAGAGAGATGCAAGCAGTAAATAATGCTAAGAGGAATCCTGCCTCACACTTATTCAGTCATTATTTCTTTAAACAACAACACAAATCAAAAGAACAGTGACCATCACTGGACCACAAGCCATATGGATGCTGTCCATCAGGGAAACAAAAGTAGAAATAAAGAAAGAAAAAATATTGAAAAAATAAAGGCAGGCTAACCACCAAGCAATAAAAATGTTGATCCTAGAATTTTCCACTCATAACTTCTGTCATTTTTGGGATATCGTTAAAGATTGCCACTCTGGAAGATAATGAATGTCAGGTGTAGTCTCCACTCTTGCTGATGGATAGCATTTCCAGTCTGATGAGGAGAGATTACCCTGCTGAACCCTACAAGACATCTTTAATCTCCTGATTTAGAATCCATTGTCCTCTACCAGTTGTCACTCTCCTGAAGGAATGCACGAATTCTGCCAACCACTGAAAAACAGACAGCTGCAGCAAAGGGCTATCAGCAGCAATCTGGAGGTGCTATGCCAACAAAACACTTACATGTTAGTAAAAAAAAAAACAACTAAAAATTCCATCTCCACATTCTTCCATTATTAATTAAACATTTTCTGGTTTCCAAGAAAACATGCTTGCTCAAACACGTCCTTGAAATCAGAGACATCAACACCATAAACTTTCAAACTAACATCAAGGGGCAGCTCTCTGGGAGGGGAAAATACCGTGACTGGCACGAGAGCAGAACTGAGCATTTCTTCACGCAGGCTGAGTGGACGAGGCACAGCACAGGTGGGACATGTTTGATGTTACAGCCAAGTACTCCTGCTCTTAAATACAAGGTGAATATTTTGTACCCATCTACAACCAAAACCATGAGCAAATGGAAGCCAGCACGGAGGGTGAGCATGTCCTAGCCTGCTTTTGCATCACCCTTCACCTGGCAGCACAGACAAAAACAGACAAGAAGTATAGATCACCAAATCAACAGAAACTGCTACTCGCTCCCATGGAATTTTATTCAAGCCTGTACAGTCACTAGATTGGGATGAAATTCTCCAGTATCACATTAACATTGGGCTTTAAGTTGGGGACAGGCTCTGTGCTCCTGTTACAGTTAATGTAATTGCAAGGCTGTGGCAGTGCAGCCCATGCAGTAAGCACAGACATGTCGATCAATAGCAAAACAGGCCCTAAAGCAATTTCCATCCCTCAAAATGGCAGTGATTTGCAAAAACACTGAATGACGAATTCTGTAAGAGCGACCAGCTTAAGCGTTAATGAAATCATAACTATGAAGTCTAACTTTACTGCTGGGACCAAAAACCATATGACATATCCGGAGCTGGCTGGAAACTAAATCACAGAAGAATCACAAACTCCCACTTCACTGAGGTCAGAACTTCATCTTAGGCAGGTCTTTCAATCATTTCAAAGCCAGGAATTTAATGCAAGTCCTTTACATTTCAATCTATTGCTTTCATCACTCAAGCATCCATTGTTCTGAAGGACTCAGTGTGTTGACCTCCATGTAAACCCAGAGCAGATCTCCCAAGTAGAACACGATCCACTTTTTGTTGCATCACTTCACCCAGTTGAACATTGAGGTCAAGACAGTCTCCACCCTATTTGTGGATTTTCACTTATCCAACCATTTCTTTCTCCCCACACTAGCACAAACCTACCCCTTTGGATATACAATTTTTTCATAATCTAAGCTCTAAGTTTCAGAGAGGTAGATTAAAAAAAATGACAAAGAGCAAAAAGAAAGCTTTCCTGGTTAGAATTGTGGTCAATGAAATAAAAAGATAATCATTTCTCACAGATTGCAGCTACATGAAAAATGATGCTGTCAGTGTAAAATGAACAAAATAAAGACAGTATTTTCACGGGCTTCCCCCAACAGCTTTAAAATAAGGGCATTCTGATATTGTGGGAAAGAGCTTGTTTTGAGCCTCCTGCTACACAGATGGATACACTGGACTCAGCCATTTGTGTGTTAAATGAGACTCCACCTTCTTTTTTTGTTACAGAGCTTTCTCTCCCTTTTGAAATACAATGAAATACCACACATAAAACCTGCTCATTCATCAGTTCACCTGTTCTTTTTTTCCTCCCCGACTCCCTGAAATACACAAATGTTTTCATATACAATCACATTCCATGGAGTCCATATTCATGGAAAACAATACCAGAAGCTGTGCTGTACCCTATAAAAGACTAAATTAATACTGATTGCTGTTCCTTACTGGTAACATAGCTATGCATCCAAATTGAAGTTGTTGTCAAAATCTGTTGTATATATTAAAAGTTTACATTGTTATTTAAGGAAAAGAAAAAGAAAAAAACCCTCTCTCTTCTTTTTCCTTCTCAGAAATAAATATACCAGAAAAATCCATGCAGTGAACTCTGCTCCTTTTTGTCTTAAAGGGAACCTATTGCTCATCTGAATTGCTTTTCTTACCTTATTACTTGAAGAGATTACAGCCAGGGCTGTATATTGTAGCAACCCTGTATTTAGAAGCTGGATAATAAAACACATAAATAACACACTGAATAAAACATTAAGACATAAAATGAGTTAAATAGAACAAAGAGCTAAAGCTTATTGTGCACTAACTGTATCTGACCCGCTGAAATACAAAAGGACTCATAATTCTAATTAGTAAAACACACAGTTATGATTTAAACCACGAGCAAGCCAGCACAGTGCCTGTCTGCAGCCATGCACGGGAACCCAGTTCCTGGCCATGCAAGCCCCTCTCTTGGAACGGGGAACTGTGCCTGTGGCAACCCAACAGCACAACGAGAAACGACGCCCCAGCCCCAAAATAAGGGAAGCGCAAGAAGCCTAGTGGTCAGGTTTTTGCCCTTGAAAACAGCAGTATTTCTAATATGAAGCTGCCTTTTTTTTTTTTTCAGAGAAACAGTCTTCACATAAGTAGATTAAATCCTGGAGCTTGTGTAAGAGAGGAATCTTTCCTCTGACTCCAGTGGGGACAGGATTGTGTCACCAAACTTCACAACTTTAAGTTGTGAAAACCTGCAGCTGATGTGGAACAATCCAGTCTGCTACCAGACCTCCTGAAGCCAAAAGCATGATTAAGAGGTATTAACAAGTCTGAATTCCAGCTGACAGTGACATTTCAGATCCAGAGTTTAAAAAAAGCAGGCTCAGAGGGTCCCGCAGACTAAAACAATGTCTGATACACTCCTCAGCACATGAATTGCTATTTTGTGCATAAAGGAGCAACCTTCTGCTGGGATGTTCCCATTATATATTTTCTTATTTTACATTTATGCCTACCTGCCACTCAGTCCCAAAGTCCAGTCTAACAGCATCACTGAATCCCTTACTCATCCTTCAGGTGAACTGTGATGTTCATTTCCTCCTCGCCTGATGCCTGCTTTACTGATACCACACCCCGTGCCGATAACTCACCACAGATTTACCAATCAGTCTCTGTTTTGCTTCCCTCGCTACCCACTAGAGGGCAAGGAAGCATGTACATTCCCAGTTAGACTGGTCCGCTAGGCTGGGGGGAGGTATTCTTCCACTCCTCCATGGTACTGACTTCTCTTTGCTGTTTGGGACACAGAAAGTAACTATTAAGCACCTGGTTTTACACACGCCCTCTGTGCTGCCTTCAGCAGGGCTGGTTTGTTGTCCATCAAGGGCAGGTCTTTTGACTCAGGTCCACGTCCATACAGCACTTTCCGCTACCAAATGACAGGAGGGCTGGTTCTGTGACAAGTAAGTGACTTTGACTACCTCACTGGTACGTTAGACCTGCACCTCTTGAGAGAGCAACCAAAGAAGGACAAGAAAAGAAGAGACAGACATGTCCTGAAAATAATTGCTTTCTGTAAGCCACAGTAAGGGCAGAAAGGCAGCAGGAGCGAGGAGAGCCTTTGTCTTCTGCATCAAGCACACTGCTGCAATACTCGCTCAGATTGCTCCAGCACAAGCCAAGCCTTTCCATACATCTATGGCTCCCCATTCAAGCATCAATCAGAAGAAAACAAAGGAGAACACTCATGGAATCCCAGAAAATTATCCGAGGTCCCTGTTCAAGCCCTGCTCAGCAGAGTCTACAAAAAAAAAAAAAATACCAAACAGATTTCACACATGATGGAAACCACTGGCCCTCTGAAAACCAGCTAGGGCAGCATTCCCAAGCTGTCCCAGTGCATCCACACACAGTGATGTATCCCTGTGATCTGCATCATCCTGCAGGTGCAGTAAGTGAACAAAGACATTACAGCTACTACTGAAGTCTTCACTTGAAATCACGAAGAAAAGAGAAAATGGGAACTAAGTAAGACAATTTAGAAACAATTCTGGCCCTGGTTTAAGCTGCAGAGGTTCATATTAAATATATAGATTCCAGTCATATTAATAATAATGGACTTTTCAAAACTCTGGACCCTTCAGCAAGCAGAAGGAGAATCATTTCAGGTGAGCATCATCACATAAAAATAAAACACAGCAGTCTCAGAAAAGCCAAGCTGTACTGGTAACTCCTGACAGAAACTGCTCAGTTGGCTATACCAATCAATGGTCTGCAAGGCCAGCCCCCACATGAGGTGACCTAAGGAAGTGTCAAATTTTAAGTACTTTATCATTTGTGGATTCTGACTTAAAGCAGAGAGGTGGAAATAAATCTTTTCTGGTACTAAATGTATGTTGCTTCATTCAGCACGGCATGAAATTGATAGTTATATCAGTATCAGTTTGATACTCTGGGAGCCTGAAATAGTGCCCAATTTTAAATAGCTATAGTAAGCTTGGCACTTACGATTCTCTCAGCTACTGTCAGTGCAAAAGACAAGCTCTTTAGAAGGGTACTTCAGAGCAACAAAGTCAGATGGATACTCTGACATGTCTTCTCTACATAGATACACATGGAGCCTGCTGAAATAATCTGCATAAGCAGCATTTTCTGTGATCTAATGGTAACGAGAAGGAACATTCCTCCTCTACCTTTTGCCTAGTTAACTCTGCCAGTCAAAGCAATTACAGTGTTTGAATGAAAAACAGGCCTCCAAGCTGGGCTCAAGATCCACATTTTTTCAAAGCAATGGCAGGATTGGCTTGCTAGATTGAACAGGCTCTTTCTCCATTAACAGTTATTTGATGGCGGTGGATATTTTGCAGAACAAAAGAAAGAACCAGGTCTGTCTTACACTTTATTACAGTGAAGAGGCCCTCTTTGTCAAAGGGATTGCTTAATGGCATTCTCTCCCACTTTTCAGAAGCAGGATGGTTATTGGGTCCTTAAAGATCTAGGTCTCTGGTTTTGTCTGAATATTGCAGCGACAGCTGTCGAATGTCGTTCTTTCAGGCACCATCTAACATGACCAAAGTCAATAATTGTCTTTTCCCGGATTAAGCTCCTTAAAAATGGCAGTATTTTGAAAAGAAAAAAAGTCAATCTCCACTTTTCATCTTAAATTCTATTGTCTGCTATTGGCGAATAAAGTTTCTCAGCTCTAATGAGTAAGCATTCTTTTCAAAAGTTACTAGCAATGTCACGTATATAGCTTGAAACACTTTGGCTTCAAGAAGCAGACACATGTTGTTAAAACCCAGCTCCTCCTAATGTATCCCAGGCTCGGGACTTCATGCCTCATAAACAGCATGTATTTCCCTCCTCAGTACACACTTGTCAGGTTACGGCACTTGACCTAAGGGGCACTGGACAAAGACTTTGCCAAACACAAAGGTTTTGCCATCCCTCTAATATGCTCCAAGACATTTTACTTTGAAAAACATTAACGTTGTCAATTGACAGCAAAAATTTTATCTCAATTGCCATCCAAGAAGATCCTAATTTGTATTAAACAAATAAAGCAAATTATTTGGTTCCCACAAAATGGCTATACTAAAAACTCTAAATTATTTGGTTTCCTGATCAGGCATTATCTCGCTCATACATCAGATTCCATCACAGATCTGGTCATGCATTAAAAGGTCAGTCTACGAGTTGTATCAAACAGCAAAGATAAGATGAGGCTGGAAAACGGAGACCCCTTGAGGAGAGGCCCCCAAGCCCTCTAAATGCTCTGTAGTGCCATATGTCAGACACGTGCAGCTGGAGAATCAAAAATAGGGTGACACTTTCATCTGCAACATGGAATCATAAAGTGGAATGGGGATCACTTCAGTGTACATGTAAGAGAAACTTATGTCTAGGAAGACACCATAGTCTAAAAAGCTGCATGAAGGTTCCAGCTTCAAGGATGTCTATTAGAAAAAGAGCTCCATAACCTGCCCAGACTATTCCTGAAGAGCAGAACCTTCCTTTAGCCTACCAGAGAAAGCACGATATGCAAATCTGCTTAGCAGTCAAGCAGTTTGATTGTGTTTTACAAGGGAAAGAATTCATGGTGTCAATTAAAAGTATGCAGTCAAGCATTCTGAAATGTTATGTTAAAAAGATTGTCATAATTTACATAACATATAATGAGTGTTCATCATACGAGCCCACAACACGGGATCACTACTGCCTTATTACAGGAATTTCCCTTTGGTACACATGTAAAGTACATCTTCAAAAGACAAAAATAACATTTCTTTTTACAAGACTCTTCCCTGAATGACAAAAGCTGCAGAAGGCTGTTCTCCAGGTTTTGCTGCATAGTGAGCTCTGAAATGCTCTGCTAAGCTGCAGTTGTTTACGAGAAAGGTCAAGAGGGCCTCATTAACTTGTCATTGTGCATAGACTTCCTCACTGAACTAATTCAACTAGCTTCTGTAACAGCTACCTGCAAAATGGTAATACGGATCATCCTCCAGCACCGTACTCACCGGCATCACGTTATGTGCTTTTGCTGCAACGTGTCAGTTATTCTCCATCAGCTGTGACTACATTTTATGGCAAACACATACAAGAGCTGTACAACACCAGGGAACACAGAGCTGGTGATGGGGTGAGGAAAGGAAGTGGTTCGTGTAGCTCTTCTGATGTGCTATGAGCATGTAGATAGACACAGCAGCTCTATGCAGGTCACAATCAGCCCTGCTTGCCAGGCCTGATGAGATTTGGCGAGCACATGAGGAGTCTTCAGCTCCTACCAAGACAATCACGGGAAGCAGCCAGGAAAGAGATCAATAGGTCGTCTCCTCTGGAGGATGGAGCCTCTAACAAATGCAGTCCCACTTCCCAGTGCTGAGCTGAAGTGGATGCTAACATGAGACCTGGACCCACAAGACTCTGTCTCAGAGCTAAGAACATTACATACAGATTTAAGGCATTGCACCTAATTTAAGAATGAGACTACATCAAAAACAGCAACAGTTGCAGACATCCCCAAGCCAGCATGAAACTAAGTACGGTAATGAGAATGCTGTCATCTTAGGGTGTTGAAACCAGGCTTTTGACCTCTCCTAAAAAACAGAGCTCACAGGTGGTATTTTGTTAACTTCTTTCTCTTTGGGGATGAAAGGTTTTAGGACTTGCACTGATATCTTTGCGTTAGCATTAGTACATCTATCTTTCGGCTGTCAAGCTGATGTGTCTGCATGATGCTAGCACAGACATTGCTTCAAAGATTCAGCCTGGTAACTCTTCATGAAGCCCACTCAAGTTCCAAGTTATTTCTACCATTTGTACTAAGATACTACAACTGTGCCTGGTAGATATGCCCTACTACAACAGTGCATCCTCTTAAATGCAGTATCTTTCTGTTTGCCTTGCTCTGTAAGTTAGGAAGCATACCACAAGCTCAACTAAACCACAGGTCAGTATTTGTGTTAGCTGAAGAACTGGCTAATGCTGTCCACCAAAGCCAATGATACTGTTGTAAAGTCTGTCAATAACAAATGGATTAAGAGGGAGAAGATAAAGCTCTATTTCAAAATATCTTTGGATAAGGATAAAGCAAGATGACACAAACAAATCCCAAAGTCCTGGCAGTCATGAAGTCACTCCGGAAACAGTCTGGTGAGCTTCAGTACACAAAATGACTAGAGAAAAAACATGAAAATCTAGAATACCTCTGTCTGTTGTTGTTGTTGTATGTTTAACCCACTGCAGCGTTTATAACATGCTGTCAACAACCTCATCAATTATCCATTCCTAAAAAGTGAGCTCTAACATTCTGCAAGTGGTATTAATTGGTCTCAGTAGCACATAATGAGTTTAAAAGCTCCTACCTGTTTGTCCCCGGGGATGGTGGCTAGAGGCGGACAACAATTTGCAGCAGACCATTAACACGTAGACCAGAAAGAGCCAGTCAGATAGAAGCATTGATTTGGCATAGAATCTCATCCTGGAGGCAGAAAAAGGAAGCAGTTGAGTAAAAGAACAATGTGAGTAGGGAATAACATAAAAATGATGCGGGGAAAGTAAAGCTGAAAAGATGTTGAAGAATAACTCATACAGCTTGTTACAAGGCAACACTGACAAAATCATGTTCACAGTTTAGTTGGGATCAATTCTTTGTTAAATATGTTTTATAATTAGAGGCAACGCAATGGCTATCACACATCGTATTACCCACAAATGCATATTTATAATAACACATTACCAGTGCAATACATTTCTATGAATCAGAAATAAGCAGTGGGGGCATTTTTGGTTACGATCCACCTACGCTCAAACTCAAATACGCATATTTATATGTGGCACTACTAGTTTTAAACTGCACCTGCCTCAAAATCACAGAAACACCGCAGAAAAATGTCTTTTTTACTTAATATTTCTCAGAGTATGCTTGCTAAAGCAACTAACTCCTGCACAGCCATGCGCATGAATTGACTGCCTCTCCCAAGCACACAACACCTGCCAGCTTACTTAGTGATCAGTAAGCTTGCTGAGGGTTAAACACTCATGAAACCAGCACCTCAGTCAAATATGTGAGGACTCACTGCTCTGACAGAGTGTTGGAAACTGTGTTTCAGAAAATATGTGTTCTAAAGAAGGCAGATATTGTTAGTCTTATTCATGTTAGCGTTAGAACTAAGACCACAAATCCTTAGTAATTTTGCTGCAAGTATCTACAGTTAAATCCCTCAATAGTTTATGTTATGCCATTCATCATATAGAAAGGAAATCTAATCATTTTCTTAAATTCAGTTACGATGATTTATTACTCATGTGATACATAAATGGGCATTATGCTGTTGAACCTTTATATACAATGTTCCACATTTTCAGCAAATGCTGTAAGCAGGAATACATCAAATTAATTAAAAGCAATTTATAGATTTGCATAAATTGAACTAAATACTGCTTTCATAGCAGTGACGTTAGTCTGCAGTTAATCAGCACGCTGGGATTTGGGCAAGCCTATCATAAGCACACCTATTTGCACCAAAAAGTGCTTTGCAAACTCCTTTCCCTCCAGATTCCACTTATGATTCTCCCAAGTATTTTCTAAATAATTTGTTTATCTGTATATCTTTAAAAGACCTGAGTTTATTCAGCTAATCTAATATTCAAGTGCTGTGTAGACTGATAGTTTGACAAAAAAAGAAGAAGAAAAAACCAAAAACAACTCATGCCTTAGCTTTACTGCCAAAGCCAGTGAAGGACTTGGATCCCGTTTCAAATTTGATAACCATCTACAAATGAAACCAAGAGATGTCATGTTTTCTCATTTACAAGTGCTTGAATAATCTTCCCTTTTGCACATCACAAAGCAAATTCATTCTCTCATTGGGTAAGAATGGGAATGTTGGCAAAGTCCAAACAACTCTGAATATTAATAAATGCATTTGTTATTTAAGAGACCAAAAGTCTATTGCATGTAAATATAACTTAGCAACAAACGCTATTTTACACTGGAGAAAAAAAACACATTGGTGAAAATCCCAGCACTTTCAGCTATCTTTGAAGACTTTATTCCAGCCTACAAACTTTTTTTAAAAGTTACGCAAATATTGCTAAAATTAACTATGTCTACAGATTTAAGGAAAAAAAAAATTACATGTATAGCATTTTAAGGACTGATTTGGCAATAAAAGGTACTTCTCCTTGCTTTAACAAAGTGCTCTGCTGCAAGCCAAATATGCCGTCACTCTGAACGCAAACAAATCAATACCAGAAGAAATGCACAGAAGCTCTTTTGCAGCAATATATAGGAGTCTTCTAGCAAGCACAAATGAAGCCCCGAAGATAAAGACATCACCAGCCCTTGCCTACCCTACAAGTATCCTCCTATGGAGAACTCCCAGGCTAATTCAGAGCACTTCGGCTAATAAGCATGGACCTAATTCACCTCTTGCACCCAGCTGAACCACGTAATGCTACTGCAGCTAAGGGGACTGAGTGGCTGTGAAACCAGCATAAATGTTGTTATTGCTGTTGATCCAATATTAGTCTAAGGAATCTGCCCAGCAAGCTCTGAAATCATAGAATCATAGAATGGCCTAGGCTGGAAGGGACCTTAGAGATCATCCAGTCCAACCTCCCTGTCATGAGCAGGGATGCCTAACGTACCATTTCTGATTTTAGACACCCAAATCTTCCCTAGGTAACTGAAACTCATTTTCTTGAGGAGAGAGCTGAATTTAACTTAGTTCTCTTGTTTACTTCATGAGCAAAACACGGCTTATGCCTCATGCACCAGTTACCCCTGAAAAAGCAGTCATCATCTGCTCATCTTGCAATACCATCCCTCTGTTGCTCTAAATGCAAACACAGGAATCTGATCCAAGCATCAGTGGAGAGCTCAGCTCTGGTGTCACTCTGTAGTATCATATCAAAGAGGGGACCCTTCCTCCAGGTTTGCCGAGATGTGACGGCAAGCAGGGTTTAACCCTTGGAATTAAATCAGATCAGACGTTTTGAGCATGCCCTTTCTGGTGTGAGTTGATGGAAGGGACAGGCATTTAGTCCCAAGTCATGCACCACATGCTCAACAGCTGCTATTTCAACACGTAAGTCAACCCACGTGCTCCCACCATTCCCAGTGCAGGAGCAAAGCTGGGCTTAGTGAAAATCGTTGTGTGCTGACCTAGTATCAAAAACTTTCCCAGATTAGGAGTTTGATTCCTTCTAAGCCATGGCCCTGATGCTAGACAGGGAATGTGAAACCAGGTTTCATCAGGTTAACAGAGTAACCTTACCCCTTTGTAAGTATATTTCAGTCCAGGAATAAGCGTATCACCACAAAGCATCAACTTATATACAAGCTGAAAGGCTGCTAAAAGCATCCTGTACAATTAAATTGATACAACATTTGCAGACTTTAGTCTGACTCACAGGTAGACAGGACACAAGTCTTCAGCCCACTAATATAAAGAAATACAACAGGATCTTTAAAAAGGCAGGGAAAAAAATGAAATTTGGCAGACAGATGCAGCAAGGGGTACTGAGCCCTTCAGTGTCAGTGGGCTGCTGCTTTCAGAATGTCAAGCCTTCATTCTCTGTTGGATTCAAGTGGATATTGTTGCTAACCAGAACAGCAAATCTTCAGTGTCTTTTGAAAGATAAAAAGTGCTCTTACCTTGGGGACTTCGCTAGAATTTTGTTCCAGTCAAACACAATTATTTCAGTGTGTTTTTCATAGTTATTCCAGATTCCCATTTGCAGCAGCAAATAAGCCTTTCTGCATTTCAGAATTTTTCCTTCGCATTGGGGACCTAGAAAGAAAACCATATTACACTGCAATTAACGTCTGGAATGGTGCTGTGAAATAGATCTTCGTTATCAAAATCATTGTTTCACAGTGCCATCTAGAGTGCAATTCAAGGCAAAAGGCAGCAGTCATGTCCCTCTTTTCTCTTGTTTCCCAGAACAGAGAAACTGTGATAAGGCAGCTCTTAAATATCACTATAGAAGGAAAGGCAGAGTTTGCTGTACTAGAAATTACAAACATAACGTGTCCGGCTCACCATGTCCCTAGAACCACGTGCCCTCTCGCACTGGGGAAAGCTGTCAGGTCTAAGACACCAACCCGGTGCAAACAGGCTTCCACACGATTACATGAAAACTCCAACAGTTTGAACCAGAGATTATGAAAGGCAGGAAAAATCTTGCATTGTCTTCATAAAGATTTGGCCATGGCCCTTGGAATCTGGCTGCTTCAGGAGCAGAGGATCTGCTGGGTCGCACCCATAGGATCGTGTCCATGTGATCAATGCATCATAGCACCCTCTCACACTTCTGTCTCTACTTGCTTTCAGCACCACACCTCACATCCAGACCAGCCATACCCAGAAGCTATGCTTCGAAATCACTGTATGGAGACAATTTTGCAGCAGTACTGGCACACAACCCACAGAAAAGGGAGCTCAAACACTCAAAGACATTCAAGTATTAGAAATTGCTTTGCTTTTATTGTTTATATTTGTTCTCTCTTCCCAGGCTCAACTTGACCTTCTGCTACTGAAAACACGATGCTGCAAATTGTGAGAGTAATAGTAATGTGGTCCTGACCTACACAGTGATCACAATAATCTCACCTTCTCCCACCCCTCTTTTCATTTCACTTTTCCTTTGATCAATTAAAAATTTACTTTTAAAGAAACACAAAATTTCATATTGGAGGGCAAATCATCTCCAGAGTCATAAAAGCACACAGGCAGACACTTTTCAGAAGCTTAGGACAGGAAAGCCCCTGGCTCAATACATCCATCTCCTTTCAGTTCACAATACCACGAGAAAATAGAGTGATTGCTGGAATTAAAGAGGTACCAGGCCAGCAATCCATAATTAATTACATTTTACTCTGTCTTCGCTTTCCAGTGTGGTGAGTTTCAGTGTGACCCAAAATTGCAACGCAGAAGTTCTAATCAAAACAAAATGTGGGCAAAGAGATGTCTTAAGACAAAGCACTTCCATCCTGTATTAATCCTTTCTTCTACAAATGCATATAAAATATTAAAAAAAAATCAGTGTGCCTGAAAAGGCCTATTGAGAAGGAGCAAACAGACTTACCAATAAAGTATTGAATGACTGATATGGTGATATAGTACATTTTTACCCATTTCATAACAGGACAGATAGATAAATATATTCTTCCAGTGTTCTTGTAGAAATCGATATCGCAATACACTAACTCAGGTTTTAGTGCTTATCCATTCCTTAATTTTTATAAGAGAGGAGAAAAAAACACAACTGTGTAGATGCATCTATAGGTAAATATTAACTTTAGTGCAACCTGTTCTGTAAACACATGCTAAGCACCTGTAAAAGACAAGGAAGTACTGATTATTCTAACTCATTCTAATTAAATGGATACAGCAAAAGTGGCTGATGATACAACAGCCACCAGCATATCTTGGGGCTTTCTGATGCCTTCCACGCAGTGATATTTCTTAAGAAAACAGGGTTGTCTGAGGGGAGCCTAAGGCAAACTTCTAAGTCTGATATTCTGCTAGTTTATGTCAATAAAGGAGGCAAGTTGGAACAGAAGCAAGAGGCTCACCTGGTTAATAATGGTAAAAGGACTTCCAGGCTTCTCATGGCTAAACCACGGTTCTGTGTATATTCCAGTCTGTGAGTTTACTGCTGATCCCTGCCTGGTGTGAGGGCGCAGTGCTCCTTTGGAACAGCAGAGTTGCCGACCTGCTGGCTGCACAAACAAGCAAACACCTCCTGACCTCCTGTGCCTGGAGCTCTGCTGGGGCAGCCTGGCCTGCCAGGGCACCTGCTCCTAAGAGCAGGCACCCATCGGCCAGCCAGCCGAACTTCAAACCACCTAAAAAATCGGCATTGCCTCCCAAGAGGCATCGATGTGTCTTGGCAACAACTGGAATTTCATGGATGAAGTCGTTTGTTTCAGCGCAGCAGGGCTGAATTTACACAAGAGGGGTCGTCTAAACCAGAAGTCAGCCAAGGGAAGCAATCTTAGGAAGAAAGGGGTTGTTTTTAAACAACGAGCTCTAGCCCCAGAGGGAACTGGACCCCTCACCTCCAGAGCTAGTAAAGTTATAGAAAAGGAAGGAGGAATGGGGAGAGGGGAAGGACTCCTCTCTTAGTATTTACACACAGGCTGGCCACGAACAACTCCTGCTTTGCACATTAGTCTCAGAGGCTATGCAAGTCTCTCATGTCTGTATTCAGGGCACCCACGTACCAAAACTAAGACTGTGAGTTCTGGTATTGAGAGGGAATTGCAATGGTCAGATCTGCTGTGCCGCAATCCCAGCACAGTCTGTTCTCTGTGCCTCAGCACTCCGTTAAAATAGGTATAAATAGCATTTCATAGAGAAGCGCTTCAAGAACAGAAACAATGAAGGTCTAAAGTTATTTGAAAATTGTATGGGCTCTGTATAATTCCTTTGACAGATGGAATTAGATAGCATTTTAAATTAGGTACTTTTCCTACCAATATTTACATGTTGCAAAATACTTCTTACGGCTGCTTTCTGTAAATAATAAATTACTAAACCATTTTATGCCATCTTTTATAATAGGCTATTAAATAATTTAGAAAACCTCTGTCCATTAAATATTTAAAAGGCCTTAATTTCTCCATTCTCAGTAATTCCTCACTTGAAGCAAAGCTAGTGCATCCCTTAAAAGACTCCACTCCTGTACAGCAATCGGCGAGAAGGAAGCGAGTGCGGGTGCCGCGTAATTTCCAGGGCGATCCGCCAGCCAGAGTCTCACCCCACCGCCAGCCCTATGAAACTCTGATGTCCTACGGAATGAAGAATGGAGAGAAAAACAGAGCACGACCTGCAATTTCTTAGAAGAAAGGGAGAAAAAATACATAAAATTAGCCTGGTCACTATATGTAGTTGAAAAGTGCAGGTCTTTGAAGGGCTATAGAGACTAAAATCAAGAGAAGCGCTAGAGCGAACGCCTGCTCGTCCACTTCCACCCGTTAGGCACCGGCTATCTAACATTAATCACCTACTTCAGGGATAAATGACTATAAACAGGGCTTATATTCAGCAAAACCCCTTCATGCCACAGCCTCACCGTGCCCCAGGCCAGCAGGCTGGAGGGTGGCCACTGCCCCTCAGGGCTGGCCGGGCACCTCCTAAGCGACACCCTCCGGCCCGCCCTGGCAGCCCACGGGAGTTTTAGTGCCGCGAGTGGGAAGATCTTTTTCTCCCCGTGGAGAACGTTGTGTTTGCCGGTACTAAGGCACATTC
>NW_009693441.1:0-246 GCF_000703405.1 Apaloderma vittatum
AGCCACCCCACCGCTGCCCCCGCTCACCGCACGAGGCAGACTCATCGGAGCGGTCCCCGCAGTCGTCGTCCAGGTCGCACGTCCAGGAGATGGGGATGCAGCGCCCGCTGGCACAGGAGAACTGGTTGGGGGAGCAGGTCCGAGCTGGCCCAGGAAGAGAGAGACAGAGCTCTAGCAGCTGGCAGCACCCCGCTTTGCCGGGGAAAAGGCAGGGAGCAAACCCCCTGGGCTCCCGCCACGCACCGC
>NW_009693441.1:637-939 GCF_000703405.1 Apaloderma vittatum
GTTTCCCCTCTTAACCACTCAAGCTTGTTCCCCTCCTGGAGCTGGGGAGGACGCAGGGGGCCCCATCCCAGCCACCAGCCCAACATCTGAGGGAGGCTTAACCCGAATCCTGCTGCCCCAGGAGCACATAAAACCGCTTTCCCACCGTGCGGGAGGCAGCTACGCACGGCAGAGCTCGGGGGCTTCATCGCTGCTGTCCAGGCAGTCGTTGTCGCCGTCGCATTTCCAGCGCTCCTGGATACAGCGGTTGTTCTTGCAGGCGAATTCCCCGGGCTGGCACTGCGGAGGGGGGATGTAGGACG
>NW_009693442.1:0-539 GCF_000703405.1 Apaloderma vittatum
TGGAGGAAGGTGGCAGAGACAAAGTGCTGGAGGTGATGAAGGGGGTAGGGACGAGCGTGGTGGGACAATAAAGGTGCAGGAGATGGTTTGGACTCGCTCTTGTAGGTCTTTTGCAGGTTCGGTGACTCCAGGTTGAGGGTGGTGGGGACAGTGAAGGTGCTGGTGACGACGAGTGTCGTGGGGTCGGAGATGGGGGGGACTGACCGGTTTGGGGGGATTGAAGAGGGGGAAGGGCTGGGGCAACCATGGACAAGTCGGGGTTGGTACGGGTGGAGGAGATGAGGTGCTGGGGATGAGCGTGGTGGGGGACGGTGAAGGCAGCAGGAACAAGCCCGGTGAGGAGCGTGGCAGGGACAGAGAAGGTATTGGGGGCAACGAGCACAGGGGAGATGGGTGAGGGGTGGGGACAGGGATGATGAAGGTGCTGGAGATGACGACTGGTGAGGCTGACGAAGGCAGAGGAGATGACTGCCATGGTGGGGACAGATGAGAGCAGCAGGGATGACTAAGGTGGTGATGATGAGCACGGTGGGGACAAT
>NW_009693443.1:0-213 GCF_000703405.1 Apaloderma vittatum
GAGACACCCTGTGTGGGTGCCGGGAGCCGGGAGCCAAGTTAGCGGTCCCTTTGTTTTCCTCCCTCTACATGACAGCACATAAATATATATATATGTGTAAAAACACGGTCTTCTGTCAGCTGACGTGGAAGGGGGAAGCTGGTAACAGAAAATCTGCGGGGGTCTTCCCGTTGCCGCTCGTCAGTCATCTAGAGGATGCCCGGCTGCCACGAG
>NW_009693443.1:429-24411 GCF_000703405.1 Apaloderma vittatum
TCTCATTTCTGTTGTGGTATAACTTGTAGAAAAGCATTCAGGTTTTGAATTTTTAGAGGCTGATGTATGGTGTGCTGATGTTTCATGGACAGTATTATAATAAGGGCACAAAGGAATACAAATTAACTGTTGTCTCCCCCTTCCCCTCTACTGTAGGTGGGGTTCGTAGTGACCATTGGTCATTTAAGCATCTGTTTAAGGAACAGCAGTGAAAGGAAAATACCCAACCCAAAGCCGAGCACATTTATATGCCTGTATAGCTTTGCCAGATTTTCAGCTGTTCTTGTTAGAAAATCTCAGCGGTCTGGTACCTAATTTTGGAATTTTTTAAATTATTTTTTTTTATAGCAGAAGACGCTGATAAAATTTTTGTCCTACAGATGCTTGGCTGATCAGTTGAGACATTAAGCAAAAAATTATTGCCAGGCCTAGCACCTTGGTTTTGAAGGGGGGTATCAAGACTTGATGTGGCTTCTGTGTCAGAGGTAGGCTTTTTTTTCCCCACTAACAACATTCAAATCTGTTAGTTTTAAATGCTGTACTTCAACTGGAAATTGGGACTTGAGTTATTGTGCCCTGCTGAGAGCAAGGCTGAAGCATCTCCCTCCAGCTCAAGGACTTGAATTGTCTGGAAGGTTGTGGGAGAAGTTGACAAAGCCAGCCTGAGAAGGGGAGCCACGAGCTGACATGAGGAGGGCAAAGATGTTTTGGGAGAAAGGGACCCTCTGGTCACTGCCCTAACGCTCACAGCTCCGCCATGTTTACACAACAAAGTAGACTTGACTTGGGTGCTACTGTTAGAGTGATCTATGTGGTTTTTTTCTTCTGTGTAAATCTGTATAACAGAGGAAAATGGAGTTTTAGCCTGCCTGACAGCAGGTATCTCTTAGGGCAGTGGCATGCTTGAAGCTTACTTCAGACTGTTAACTGTGGTACCATAATTCCTTGAGAACTGTTTAGAGCGAAAGGCTTGCAATTGGAAGAAGACAGAATCCTGGGGCTCGGCTAAAATATTTTCTACTGAATTCGTCTGGGGACAAAGGGGATTGTTTAACCTTTCCCATTCTGCCTGGCTCACCAGTTTTTACATTCAGCATAACAGCTGTCTGCGGCTTACGCTAATTCCATCTTTTATCTATATCTGGATGTTTTCCCTCGTTTTTGACATATTAAGATAAAATAAACTTATGTCTTGTCTTACTAATGAATATTTAGTGTAAACAACAGAAGGAATAGCTAACAACTCCTGAGAACGAAAGCCAACGGCAGGAATAGACTGTAGTAAGCATTTCAACACTTTGAAGCCAGCCTGTCTACTCTGTGTATCTTTTATTCCTGCAGCACTGACTACTCAAGAGGACGTATATGGCTGCTTATTTTACTGCAGCTTACTGTCACTGATGCTAACAACAACGTACAGGAAACAGTGTTAACCGTCGCACAGTGGAACTTAGCAAGGACTTTGCACAATAGTAACGTAAACGGTTTCTTTGAGCTTGTAGTAATGAGAAGGTGTTTCAAACATTGTATTTTGAATGGTTTTTGCAATTTCAGCTGAATATTGCAGGGAGGATGTTATAATTTTTTTTCTCAGAAAAACGTCTACTAAGATGATCCCTTTCAACCCTAGAGCTGAGTACTTACAATATTGAGTACCACTTTAGAAATAAAAAAAGATTTTAGAAACAGAAAAAGGAATCCACAACTTTTAACTGTAGTATTACCTGGAGTTCTGTCCCTTATTAGTGGATGCAGATAAGTGCTTGTGCTGGTTAAGGGAGAGGAGATAGATATTAAACTAGCAAAGGAGTATCTTCCTGCTGGTTATAGAATACTGGAATTAAATGTATAAATGAATGGATTTTAAAACAACTGACTATAAATTGCTTCTCTCTAATCCAGTTCCATTCTCTTTATTTTGCCAGTGTTGTCATCTCACAACCCCTATCTGGCAGTAGTAGTTGTCTTTTTCCCCCAAAATAACTTCATGTTTAAAATTAATGGGCTTTTAAGTATTCCTTCCCATAAAGAAATGTGTTTATCAAACCCAGAGGATTACAGACTTACTGTTTTTCCTCTAAAATAGATGAGGAGATACAGGCAAAATTCAGTGAGTACACTGAACTTTAAAGGCTGAAGCTACCAGAATTTCAACATAGTATATGTGGAACAGTAGTAACTTAAAGTGCAAACAGAATTCTTACCCCCAGCTCCCACATGCATCCAAACTGAGAGAAAACATATTGAATTTAGTAAATAATATGCAAAGAAGATAATTGTTCTTACGTCTTCCTTTTTGGGTGTATGGTTTACTTGCGTTAGTAGAACTGTAAGGGACTTGGGAGTAGTTATCCACTCTGTGCTTTGGATAAGGCAGAACCAGGAGTTATTTGCAGTTTCTGACTATTGTTTGTCAGAAATGTTCTTGACAAACTCAGATGCTGAGATCCATTTGTTTTTCTTGTTCTGTTTTTTTTACCTGCCAGTTCATTATTTGGAGTTGCATATAAGAAGGAAAATGTGAAAAATCAACAGTGCTATTAGAGGGTTTTTTTAGTACTAGTATCAACAACTGTGCAGCTGAAGGGATAAGCCAATAAATATAAATGTTCAGTTTTGATCTATGTTTACGTGTCACTGATTTTAATTCTGAGGATAATGCTCAGGGAATCCTATTAGAAAATGCGGCTTGAATTTGTGATTTTTAAGAAGGAAAATAGATTTGCTGTGGAACATTGAAACGAACAATAAGCACTTCCTGACTACTTCACTGAAGGGGAAAGAAGGGAATATTGCCGCCTGGTGAGTGATTTGCCTGACTTGGAAAAGAATTAAGTGACTTCAGCGCAGTTGAAGAGAGGAAGAACAAGACATTAATGATACAGTCAGGAGAGCTCATAAGCCGCATCTTTGTTTTTGGAATAGGGTGTGTGACTGGGATCTGTCCACAGCTACCTTCAGTATGGAACAGAAAAACATGGAATGACACCCAGCTGCTGAAGATGTTAATGATCATGAAAGACTTTTGCTGGAGGATCAGATTGATTAGTGCTGAATTGAAGTTTTTGACTCTGTGTAACATCAGTGGAATGGAATTATAGCAGGATAAAAAGCTGCTTAATTCATCACAGTTTAGAGGCAGAATTAATGCATGCCCTGTAGGCATGGTACAGTGTCATTGGGGGATTAGAAGCAGCAAGAAATATGGAGATAGAAGCTGATAGAGAGAAGGAAAAAAAAAGAAATATGAGGCCCAAGATTTGGTCACTTGGCTTTGACCACTTTGCTCAGTATATTCTTCAAATGGATCAAAGAATTTATAGTACTTGTTGCTCATGTCTTACAATCAGCTTATGTTTGGCTATAGAAATACAGATGCCTTGCAACTTTGCAGTTGGTTGCTGTCAAATACCAGTTAAAGGGCTTGTCTGTACATTGGCTGCTGAGGTAGAAAAGGACTTTGGTCAAAGCAAATTTGTATTTTTATAGCATGTATTGCAAACATCACATTTTTTCCTCTTCAGAGATCCCTGGTTACTTTCAGAAAAGTTTCAAAACTTGTAGTTCAAGTAAAATTTGCTTCTGAATTTTAGCCAGCAATACTCCTGTGCGTTTCTCAAATTTTATTTGATTTCTTTCCCAGACTTTCAGAGACAGCCACCATTCTCCACTTCTGAAATTGAATTAGAGTCAGTGAAGTCAGTCATACATTAGGTATGACTGGTTATTTCTCCGTGTAGTGTCTGGTGTGCTGCTTAGAGGTTTTGTGCCTTGAAATTTAAACCATGGCTGTAAATTGAAGACCTAAGGTCTATGGTAAAGATGTAATTATAGATAGAATTGTGTTTTCAGTTAAAGATTTAACACTCCTTGATACCTAACAGCTTGAATTGATGTACTTGTCAGGGTGTGCTCTTTGTTTGCTAAAAGGACCTGGTCATACAACTTCTCTAAACGAGAACAACTTCTCTTCACTCTCCAGCTAGTCATTGTTTCTCAGAAAGTAGATGGCAGGTTTGTAAAGATGAAAGTTAGATCAATTCTCAGGTACATTCAGTTCAAAAGCAATGGGTTTTTGTTGTTGTTGTTGTTGGGTTTTTTTGTGACCTTGCCTGTAAAGGTATCAAATATCAGCTTTCTGCTGGTTAGGTAACTGTTAATGTAGTTTGATGGCCACAGCATTAGGGCTTAAACTGAATTTACTGACACATTCTCATACTGCCAAATCCAAATGTTTGGGTTATCGATGACTATTTATGCCAACCTTAAATCTCCCAGAAAAATTTCTGTTACTTGAACCGACAGTGCTTTGCTTCAGGACAAAAGTCTCCACTTTGTCACTCTGAATCAATGCAAATCACTGCTCCCGTCTAGCAAAAATGTAGTTTTTATTGCAGGCACTGATTTACTTTTTTTTTTTTTTCCTAAAGGACTGTTGCGGACAAGGATAGAACACTTGTCACAGCTATAAAACACTTTTATGTGTACAGAGAGCTGAGTTAAACTGCATCTATAGATCACTGTTTTACAGCTTCAAATATGATATAAAGATAAAATACGTACTTAGTTTTGTGAATCAGATCCAAGATGTTAAACTGTATAAAAGTTTGAGAGAAATAGCTATTTATAGATGTGGCTGCAGGAGTCTCTGAGTCAGATGCATCTTATTTTCCCATTCTGAAGTTTTAAATATTTAAAAATTCTAAATCAAATATGGAAGCAAGATTTTGTATATCCACTTCCATCAAAGCTTGAAAAAAAATTTATTTCTCCAGTCTTTTTTAAATCATTATTATTATTTTTTAATCTAACCATTAGATTTGTTGTTCAGGAGCTTTGATTTTGAGTTTAGAAGTCAAGCAAAATATAATGTTAGAAAACGTGTGCAAATTTTTTACATTATCTTCTGAAGTCTCTTGGGTTTTATGGTTGTAATGTGTCTTGCCACGTCTAGCTGCACAGAGGTGGATGCCAACTTAATTTTTTAACAGATGAAATGCGAATAAAGATTTCAAGAGAAAATGAGCCATAGTTCAAGAAACGAAAAATCCATTTCTAGCACTGATTTGAGGTCTCACCCAGTGCAAGGTGCAGTGTGGCTTCACTTCTTACCAACCTAGTTTGCTTTTGGGGTTGTAGCAGGCGGTGTTGAGATACTGCGGTACCTCTTCGCTTGCCAAGGCAGCATTCCCAATTCTGCACGGCTTCCTCCCGGTGAGGAAGACTACCAGCCAGTGCGGGACGAAGTCCCCGGGATTCTTTGTGTGTCCTTTTTGCCCTGGGCTTTTTTCTGTCTTTTTGTAACACAACTTTTCTGTTCTCAGTCATTGTTCTTGGTTTGTTTGGTGGGTTTTTTGCAACCACAGCGGCGTTGACTACTGAATGTACTGTTCCTGTTTCTGGCTGCCTGCAACTCGGGGCAGAAACGGCGTTTCTGGCTCAGGAAATTGGCATCTATGTTGGCTCAAGTCCTGCGTGTGTCCCAGCCCGATGCCTAATTCTGATGAGCGTCGTCTGCAAGCTGCCTAATGAAACAGGGAGGCTCTAATTACGTGATAGTCTGCTAGTACTGAACTGTAAATGGCATCCTGAGGCTTGAGCAGGGAAAGGCGGATTCTTAATGAAATTGGCCCCTGCGGTATCTCAGGCAAACAGAGCTATAACTTTTTAATGACTTCTTGAAGACAGGTCATGGTTTTATAATTATCTCGGTCTCTAAACATACGTGAGTATTGTTCCATTCCTTTCTCAAGGGGTTTTACCCTGTTTTCTCCCAGACTGTAAAAATTCCTTAACGTTTGGGATTGGGGTGTTCTTGGTGTTTGTTTTAGTCATTGTAGGCATAAGTGCTTTTTACCCATATTATTTATATGCTGTTTGACTACCAGTGAGTGAATTTGCAGCCTTAAAGCTGATATTTATTAATGACAGGGTGCACAGTGACCTACTTTTCTGTGCACTACCGGCAGTGAGTATAACTCTTTGGAAGAGAAACGAGAAAACTACCAGAAATACTGGTATAAGTGATTCACAGAAAACTACATAATCAAATACTATTGAATCTACTGAAAAATATGAAAATTATTTTAAATAAATAGGTGTATCGTGTGTGCTGTTTAGCAGGTGGGGAAAATAGCAAATGTTTCTTGGATTGAATCCAAAATTAGAGGGTGTTTTTGTGCTGTAAAATTATTTTCCATTAACTTAAACTGTGTGATTTTAGAATTATAAGCATCTTTGTATTGTAGTCACATAGTCATTCTACAAACAGAGAAAGTTTAATTTTTAAGAGAAATTTAATAGATTTTCTTGTTTTTCTTTTTCCCCATCTGGTGAATTCTGCCACTTTAGTGCAAAAAAAACCCTAACCAAACACAAAAAACCCCCACACAACCAAACCAACAACCCCCCCTGTTATTTTCTCCCTGTTCCTGTGGTACTGTGCGTGCCTGTTCGTTACTTTCCTATACATTATACCTCCTTCAGGGAGCCATGCTTCACTTTGTGAAAAGCTGCAGGTTATTGGAGATCTTGCATATTCCTCTGTGCCACTATTTGAAGGGGTGTTTGTGAAGCAGTGCTGCTAATCTGCTTGTAAACACCAGTTGCAGTAAAGGTGGAAAAAAAAGATGGTAATATTAAAGATACCGACATCTCTCTTCTGCTTCGATCTCTTACAGTGGTTACAACTCAGGAGTGTATGAGGTAACCCTGAGTTATACTCAGATGGTGAAAGATTAAAATGACAAGATGTATCAAAAAAAAATGGTTGTCTGTACTGAGATTGACTGGAGGTCTTTGGACACTTGCGTTTTAGCCTTCATGGTCTGCACCTCCTGACTGTCAGGAACATTTGGCTTCCAAGCTAGATACTGCAAAAGCTGCAGGTACAGACTCTGAAGAGTGCGTTTCATCCCTGCAGTGGACAGAAATTTTGAAAAGCTGTAGCCTTGCAGTCAGATAGAAATTTGGGTTTATTAGCTGTATTGGTCCTTTACTTACAGACATGTGGAAAAGTTAAAAGTCTCCAACACGTTATTTAAGACATTTTATCCAAGATTAAATGGGGAAAAAAGATGACAACTGCTTCCACAGTCATGTTCTATGCCATTCCATTGTTATGAGAGAAAAATGCCACAAATCATTGTGAAAGGTCATTTTAAGTAAGTTTTTGTTTGAAAGTGGTGATTCTGCAATGTACGCTTGGCTATGGCTTTTTAATTAACAAAGAGTTGTTATTCCAAGAAGAGTGGCAAAATTTCTGCATGCCTTGCTCGCCATACCAAGTGGGGAAAGAAAATCAGAATTTGAGTAGTGACTAGTTTGTCACTGAGAGCTCCAGCACTTCTAAATTACACATCAACTCTGAAGAGGTCTTTTGTTATTTTCTGGTGGATGATGGTTTCCTTACAGTTTTACAGTTCTTGTGCATTGTTGTACTGCAGCATCTCTGCTCCTCAGAGTCAAATATGGGTACATGTCCCCTCAGCTTCTACCTAGCAGTTGCCTAGCTGGATATTTAGCTTTTCAAGCTCTAAAGATTTCTCTTAGCTGAACTAGAAAGCTAAGGACAGAAAAGAATTTTCTGTAGAGTGGCTTATGCAACTTCTGTGGTGTCTTTCTGATTTTTTGTGAAGAACTTTACAAACATGGATGTTTACTGTTTTCCCTCAGGTAGACTACATGGTCTTTTTTTGTAGAGTTGTAGTGAATTCTTCATTTTAATAGACCTATTTTATAATTATAGAGTCGTGGAATAATTCATGTTTGAGAGGATCTCTTCTCATCTAGTCTGACCTCCTAATGAAAGCCAGGGTTAGGTGTGAGGTCATAGAATCATAGAATGGCCTAGGTTGGAAGGGACCTAATCACCTAATCCAACCTCCCTGTCATGGGCAGGGACGCCTCACAAGGGTTTTATCCGACTGACTCTTGAAAAGCATCAGAGATGGAGACTGTACATGTCTGGGCAACTTGCTCCACTGATGGACTGTTCTAATGATGGAAAAAGTCTTCCTTGTATCAAATCTGATCTTTAAACTTATACCTACTGGTTCTTGTCCTCCCACTCTGCACCATTATGAAGAGCCCAGCTCCACCTCCTTGATGCCTCCCTGGAGGTCCTGTTAGGTCCTCCCAAAGCTGTGTCTTCTCCAGGCTGAACAAGCCCTGGCGGTGCAGCCTCTGCTCAGAGGGTTAGTGACCCAGTCCCCACCAGTTTGGTCACTCTCCCCAAGACTTGCATCTTCATTGTATTGGGGGTCCCAAAGTTAATTTCAATGTTCTCAATGTGATCCAAGAGCTGCACAGAGGGGAATAATCCCTTGCCTTGGCCAACCAGCCGTGCCCCTGCTAATGCAGCCCAGGAGGCTGGTGGCCCTCTCTGCTGCCTGCGGGCTGCTGCCTCATGCTCAGCTCCTGCCCACCGGCTACTCTGTGGCCTCTTCCACAGAGCAGTCCCCAGGCTGTGTGGTTGCAGGGGGTTGTTTCTTTACAAGTGCAGGACTTCGCCTTTGGCCTTACCGAATTTCCTAAGGGTCCTGCAGGCCCGCTGCTCCTACTACCTGTCTGGGTCTCTCTGGATGGCAGTCCTGCACAGGAGCGTGTCAGCTGGTGTCCCCAGGGTGGCATCATCTATGAACTTGATGAGTGTTCACTCTTCCAGAGGATTAGATCTGTACAGCTACCATCCTCTTGTTCGCAGTTGTAGGTGTCAGTATATTAGTTTGTAGACTGCTTAGTTGGGTGGAGTGGTTTGTGTGAAAAGGGAAGAGCACCTTGAGGTTTTGATCACTTGGGAGTTTCTGATCCCTCTGAGATATCTGTTGTAGGATGGTTGATTTTCTGAAATTGTGTGACTGAGATGTAACATAGGTGTAATAAAAAAATTTATTCTCATTAATGCAGTGACTGATACATGATCCCTGTGTGCTCTACTCCATTCCTGACAATCTTGTGCCTTTCTCACCTTCTTACTGTCCCCAAATCCTGTAATCTATGGACTGTTTCTTAAAGGAAGCACAACTCTCTTCTAATTTAAATTTTTATGCCTTGGAGATCTAAGGTATAACTGAGTATTACTCTAGAATTACTTCTGGAGTCCAACACCTCCATCTCAAGAACAGAACATGTATAAACAATAAAACCTCTGCAGTCACAGTTAAAGAAGTAACTGTTCTTCAGAGGTGGCTTTTCTTGGATTAAACTTGGGCAACTTCAGATAGATGGCGATCTCAGCAACTGAGCCTGGGAGTGGAAGCCAAAAAACCTTGTAAACAATTGACTTTGTCTACCTATTGTTGTGATGAATATACACAGCATAAAAACTTGATAATGTGTGTGGCCTTCAGTGTGTATTGTTTGGTGATTGCTTTCCCCTCTTTGGTTGAAAAACAAAAGTTTAAAATACGCAGTTACATAATTTACTATTTAAACATAATTTTTACTCTTGTTTCCTCATTTTTCAGTGACAATGACAAATATTGGAGAAAAAGGTAAGATTTTTATTAGTTTTTATAAATGGAATTTATATATCTGGATAGTAGAGTAGTTTACTAATAGAACTGAGGTGCAGATCTAACAGATTTTTTACATAGGAGTATTTTTTTGTGTTGCTGAGCTCCTTTTGTTGTACTGATGTTCTTGGATATTGCTTTAGCCATTCCAAATAGACGTGAAAATTTAGAACTTCTAATCTTCCTATTAACTTTCTGGAATGTCAACTAAAACAATCTTCGTGTTCTGTTTTCTTTTTTTCCTCATAACAAGAAAAATTCTTGTAAAATCAGGACTTCCAAAGATAAGCAAAGTGTTTGTGCAGAGTGCAACATAGTTAAATGGGAGGTGAATTTTTCCTGCAGTTTCTTTTAAGCCAGTGTCTTTGAAGAAACAGGGTCCTTCAGATACATAACCTCTTCAGAAGATAATAAAACTGCATGATTAGCTGCCGCTAGTGTTCCTGCCCCAAAGCTGTAACATGTTTAGATTGATTTTCCAGATGCTATTTTAATACTACAGCACAACATGGAAGTGTGAAGTGTGGGGCTGCAGAGCTTTTCGAGGAGGGGCTTGGAGGTTAGGAGACAAACTGTATGCTTTTTACATTTGTGTCATTCCAGAAGGTTTTACTAAGTCGTTGGTAACACACTCAGTTAAAAAAAGTGTTTGTCAGTTAAGAAACATTTGCTTGAAAAACTTTTTTTGGTTCAGGGATCTCCTCCCCCATATGACTGTGTAAGTGCATTTGTGGACTTCAGCACCTGCAGACTTGGAAATTATTCCAGTTTCTTGCTACCTACCCCATAGTGTGTGTGTGAAGCAAGTGTGTTGTTGGGCATTGCTCACAAAGCACATTAAGATTATCAGCAAAATGCATTAGGGAATGTTAAATTTCCTTATTTTTAGCTGCTCAAAGCCTTGGTGAGCCTCAGTCAGTCAGAAGAAATTTACCTTGGCTGTACTTCTCCCCGGAGTGTTTTCAGGGGTGAAAACTGGTCAAATGGAGCTCAACCCTACAACAGGCTGCAAATTTCCAGGCAACTCTAGCTATTTGTAAACAAATTGCCTTCAAGTGAGGGGTACATCTTTTGGAGTTTTGGTCTTGGGGTTGTTTGGTTTAGTTTGGTTTGTTTCCCCCCTAAAAGAGTGTAAAATTGAAGGATTTCTGCCTAGGGAGCTGCAGGCAGCTCTTTTTGTCTCAAGGGAACAGAGGTTATTGTGTTGGACTCTCAACACCTCCAGTGGAGGAACAGAGTAGCCCAGGGTCTCCACTACGTGCAGGGAAACTGGTGGGTGGGTGACCTGGGAGAAGTGACTGGTCAGGACCTGGGCCAGGGTGGAACACGGAGGTGCAAGAGAAAAACAAGAAGAGCTTAAGTCTTGTGCAGACTTTAAAGGGGGAACATGGGATCATGTCTTTAGGCTAAAATTTGTTCTTCCCCCAGTAGTCCTTTTTTTTTTTTTATGAATGAAAAATGAATTTTCTTAATCAATCATAGTTACTGTTACTCTTGCAACGATAAAATATAGATACAGATTAGTAAATACATAGCATGCTGAACTGATGTAACTTGCCCTGCCTTGTCCTCACTTTATGCTGTGAATATGCTGTTGTTTAAGGCAACACTGATTTTGTTTGAGTAAATTGGATATTTTAGAGCTGACAGAAATGTTCTAATAAAAATGTGGCCTGTTTCTGTGCAATAACAAGATGGTCATTTAGTGTATTCTGTTTGATGTGGAGTCCAGTTCTGTCACTTACTTACACTGATGAGATTTTTTTTTTTCAATTTGTAGACACAGCATATGGCTCTTCTCCTGTCATTCCAAAAGCTTTTGTACAGTGTTATTCATCAGATTTTGTTAGCTTTTGGTTATTGTTTTTTAACTGCCTAGTGGATAAGAATACATATTTATTGTGTTGCTGCTTTTTTGAGTAAACAACACCAGAAACATTTGTTCAGCATGATCAAGAACATGCTGGGCTCCTGTTCTGCATTTATACACACTATCATGCGTGCATTATGGAAAATCCTCTAGCACCGAATAACATTACATATATAAAAACAGGAGCTAACCATATGAGGACAATATTTCAGATTGTGTAGTGAGAGTACACGTTTTCCTATATGATGTTTTTTTCATGACCTTATAAATTTATAAAAGTTGTATAAAAACTATCTGACAATGTAGCTTCCATATAGCTCTGAGCTCTCTATGATCTGAGTTTGTCTTTATGGTAGGGAAATAATGATTTTCTCTGTTGCTGTCTTAGCCGTCTTTTATTTGCTGCTCTTCTGCCTGAGGAAGAAAAATCCGAAGAAATACTCTTTCTTTTGCTTTAGAGCAAGTTAATCGGAGATACAAGTTTTACAAAACTTGGATTTACTGTAGTGAATTTCTTAGTACAGGGAGATCTTTTAAAAGGAAAGACCTATCCATCCATGGCAGGCTCTTTGGAAAAGTTAGTGTTACTTTCTCTGTTCTAGTAAATAAAGTCAGCATGGAAAATGTTGACCAGCATCAGTTAGAAAAATCTAAGAATAAATCACTGCCTGTGAAGAATATAAAGTAGTGAATGAACATCAGTATTTAAAGAACTGCAAGTTTTTTAAAAAGCATGCTAATGTTCTCCCTCCTAAAAATCTAGCAAAATAATTTAACTGGTTATGGTTACTGCTCAGGTATTGCATGCGTATCCACTTTGAGACTCCCCTCACTCTAGTCATTCTTTAGGTAGCTATACTTCCTTTGCGGGGTTTTGAAGAATTTTGGAGTTCTGTTTGGGTGTGGTTTTTTGTATGGCTAGCAATCCCCCTGCATGGTTTATAAAGGTAAAAGGCAGAGGCGCATTAGTTAAATAGGATTTAACAAAATGTGTAAAGGGAGACTGCTTGCTAAATAATTACGGGGCTCTTGCAGGCTCCTACCCATTCCCCTCAAACTTTTGTAATATATGTAGCCTGTATCATGACTTTTCCCACACCATCTGTATTTGCTTCCTGTAAAGTTGCAGTGCAGCATTTTTGTTGCAGAGGTTTTGGAGAAAATCTGTGTTTACATGTGTTAGAGTATTTTGTGATATGTACAACATCTGTTTGTAAGTACTATAGTGTCACTGGTCTATTTATATTAATTCTGTTCCTTTTTGATTTTAGTTGTGTGCCTGGTTGCTTACCACATATTTTTCATGCTGTTCGTCTGGTCATACTGGAAAACAATCTTTACACTACCAATGAATCCTTCAAAAGAAGTAAGATAAACTTTACTTTTGTTTTGTCAAGTATCTGATTTTGTATTATTTGAATAACTTACTCTGATCTTACGTAGTTCTACATTGTGTAGAAAAATGCAGGTGATAGTTACAGCTTCTTACTAGGATTAAGTCAGATTGTAAATAGCGTAATGACCAAGACAAAAAAATTACACCTTCTCTAAGTTTTAAAGGGCTTTTTTTAAGATAAATTAGATAATATTTATGATACTAAGAAGAAAGAAACCTCTCCTCTTGAAAAATATGAGTTATTTGAACTAGCAGCTTCAATCTTTGCATGTCTGATAACTCTGTGTGGGTAAAAAATTTTTTTCCCTGTGTTTAAGACTTACATTGCCTGTCGGTCTGTCGTCTCCGAATTAAAGCTTCTCCCCCATCAGTTTTGGCATGCAGGAACTTGGTGATCTGGTGCTGCAAAGCCACATCTGGATAAGCAGGAAGGGAGCTAGTATAGAACAGCTACAGAGAAAAGAGTTCTGAGTAAATATATACTCCAAGTCTAAGCCCAGTTAGTACAGAAGTGTTCAAGAAGAAAGGTCCAGTTGTCTTGGAGAATGTTAAGATACAAACCCCTGTTCAACGTGATGTTGCCTTAAGATAATTGCTTTTAGTACAGTATTGGGTTTCTTATTAATTTTAATTTTAATTTCTTTCTAACGTTTAAAAAAAATCATGGAGTTTGAAACATCCACAAAACCAATACTTATTTCAGCATGGAGTCTTAACTCTAGCTCCTAGAACTATCATGCCAACACAAAATAAATGGCTTGCAATTTCTACTGTCTGTTGTGCAGAGGTTCTTTTCTGAATAGTTTTCATTCGCTGATAAGATACATAATTGTGGAAACAAATGGATAATTCAAAGCAATTGGCATCTTCCTTGAATTTCATACAGCCGTCTTTACTACAGCTTGGGGCGAAGAGGAGCGAAATAATGAACCTATTTCATTTGGTAATTACTATGTAAAAATATATGCATGTGTATGGTGACTGTAGCGATAATTAGAAGGGTTTTCAATCACTGGGCTGATGCCAATGAAAGGCTTCCAAAACATTTTGACAAATCCTTCGTAATTATAGTGGAATTCCAAAGCCATCATACAATGCTACTGGAGAACCTTAAGTGGGTTATTAAAAGTACTGAATGCGGGTAATAGAAAGCGATGTGTGATGTTTCTGTGTTCTTTGAATTTACACAATGTTGCTGACAGTAAGTGACATCTTTGTTGTTCCATGTCTTTTTCCTAATCTACTAGAGCTGTAATTTAAAAATCTAATTAGGGTATTTTGTAATGTTAAGGTACTGCTTGGCTTCCCGTTTCTAGGATGATGTGTGTAAATGTGGAAGGATGTATTTTCACCTTAACTGAACTGACTTATCAACTACAGCGAATACTCGTTTCAAGACTGAGAAACAGATAAAGCCTTTGCAGTTTGTTTTCATGAATGCTGCAGCTGGTGCAAAGCACACAGCCTGTGTATTTCTTTTTAAGTTTATTTTAATTTTCTACACGTATGAAAAGCACTAATGTTCCAAATGCAGTTTCTGTCAATAGACTTTGAGGGGCTCTGCTTTAGTGTGTGCCATTCTGCACCTGTGTGTACCAGCTATATACAAGCATTGCATGAAGGTGGGAGAGATGTTTTCCCAGACAGGAAGGTTTTGTAGACTTAGGACTCCTCCAAGAAACAATACAAAATGATGGAGCAATAGTTGTGTGTACATCAGACAGAAAGCATTAAAAAATGGAAGTGTTCTGAGCCAAGTTTCTGCAGTGAGGGGATATATTCAGGAGTTGGCAAGAATGTATTCTTGCTAGTGAAAAGAATGAAAGGTGACCTAAGAAACTCATGCTAAACCACGAACCTCCAGCTTCTGCTGGAAGATTGTGAGCTTTGTCAGGAAGGTAGAGTGGTGCCTTCTCTCTGATGTTGAGAATAGGCTCCTATCTGTGTGTTTCTGTCTGCTTTCATAGTTTTACATGAATCAGTTTAATTTCTGAAAAAATTTAGTATTATTGTAATGAATAGCCTTTCTGTAGACATAAATGCTACTCAGGGGGCTTCTGTTTCTTGTATGGATTAGAGACAGCCACTCTTCCTGCCAAATACAGACTTTTTTCAGAGGTGATTTTTGTGTCATGTTCCTCTGGTAGAGGTACCAAAGACTTCAGCATCTGCCCGTTCCTAGAAGCTACAGCGGTTTGTTGCTGGCTGTGTGATTGTGTTGCAGAGAATGTTGTATATACCATGCATCCCATTCAGTAATTTTTATCCTGTCGGCTCTTACTAGAACAATGTTTGTTATTGTCATTTTGGGCAGTGACGGAAGTTGTCCTTCCTATATGGGAAGATGTTAAGACATGGGTTATTCTATCATTCAGGACACCCATCTCTTCCATCTTTCAGCCAGTCTCTGAAGTAAAAACATCCTAACACCTACATGAAGAGAACTGCAGTTCTCCAGTGGCAAAGAATAATGGGGAAAATACTGGACACCAGAAGAGAAATAAAGCTTATCTTTTCTGCTGTTCCTAGTAGCATATTTTCTTTCAGTTAAAAACTGACATCCCTAGTTTATATTCACTAGCTAATATTTAGGATTACACATATAAATTAATTTACCTTTCTAGGCAATGTTAAACTCTTGATTCTCCTCTTGAAGAGTGTCATCTATTACTTCTGGAAGCATTCAGAATTGCATGACTTTTGTCTTCAATTGCCATAAACTACATTAGGGGTTTCAGGAACACTGGATTATTTGCTGTATCTGCTGCTAATCCATCTTCATATGATGAATATTTATTTCTCTTTTCATCTCTACAGATGCTTACTTATCTTGAAATTTGCTAATGTATCTTTGATTTTAAAAATTATTCCAGTTTCATCTATCATATTCAGACAAGGAATCACTAGAGAGGGAGCCTAGAGGTGAATCACAGCAAGAAGTCTTGAGACGGGCAGCCAAGGATCTTCCTATCTATACACGGACAATGTCTGGAGGTAAATAGGTGTTCAGGAGACTGCTGAAGGCAGGTGTCTTGATGTACTACCTAAACTAATTAGAAAAAAAAATCAAGGGTCTGGACTGTAGGTAAGAACTACTTTTCATATTTCATAAAATAACAAAGTGACGTGACTTTAATACAGCTTTATGCAGCTACATTTATCCAGTGGAAAGATTGTTGGAAAGTAAATTGCTGCGTACACTTTAGGATTTTAAAGTGGTTTGACAGTGCCTTGCTAAATGTTTGCAAACTGACGTTAACAAATAACTGGTAATACTAACAAACTTCAGAAGAGGCTGCAGCAGTACTAACTGCATAGAATTCTTCCTTCATAGGTTAAAAAAATAACTAAAAAAAATATATCACGTCTGTATGTCATGTATAGCTAGGTAGGTCACAGTAAGAAAGTGTTACTGTTTTTCTTTTTGGTTGTTCAGTTGCAAGAAAAAGTTCTTTCAAACTGAGGGTTAATGCTAACCTAGTGATGTTGTGAATTTGTGAATGCTGGCTAGCTACACAAAACCAAGAGCTAATCTCATACAGTCAAATAAAGCTGTTGGAATAATAGCTTAAAATAGCTATATTGTTGAACAGTCTTTAAAGGTTTTCCACTCCAGTGAGGGCTTTGTGGATTTTGTTGGTTCACTGGTTGTTTTGCAGAGCTGAGGTGTTTGGAAGAAAAAGCCCTGATTAGCATGATTAGCAGAGATTGCAAAACTTGAGCTTTTCAGGTTCACTCTGCTAGATTCAGCATTGCACGTACTTAAAGAAAGCTTCAATATTTGCAACTGCTTCTGATCGTGCTGAAAAGCTTTCCTGGGGGTTCTGCTAGTATTTACTTTCGTGCAGGCTTCGGGAATCAAAATGTATAATTGTACAGCGAGATCTAACCTTGGAACTTTTTTCTTTAGCAATCAGATACTGTGACAGATGTCATCTTGTAAAACCAGATCGTTGCCATCACTGTTCTGTATGCGACAAGTAAGAAAATACTTTAAATTATTTTCTGAATTAAATGGTTTTCTGAATTAATGAGGGTTTTTTGCACAGAAGCTTTTATTTTTTATATGTAGATTTTTCAGGTATAAGATTTTGGCCAAGAAGCTTTTTTTTCCCCTTAGATTTTTTCAGATTTAGGGGTTTTCTCCACTTGTTTCTAAGAAGGTCTGTAACTTACTTTTAATTAATTTGATGGCTTTCTTGATGCCAACATGGATCACGTAGTCTTATACATTCTTACAATGGTTAAAAACTATGAATATTAATAAAGAATTTTCCTTAAGAATGTAACCAAAAATAGCTGATAAACCAAAATTTGCTTTTCTTGTTAGAATCTGAATAAAGATCACTACCCATCTCAATCTAATCATGATGTCACTTACATCTTATCCGAGGTAATAAACTTAATATCCTATTTTTCATTGGATAACTTGCAGGTTATTTTTGTTTAAAGAAAGAAACAACCAAGCACCCCCCATTTCTGACTGAAGTCGTAAAGTTTTTGTTCATCTAACACAAAACAAAATTCACTTTCATGTTCCCCAGAAGTCTAATTGCTCTCTAATTTAATCTTTCTTTCGGCTGTTCTTCTCTCTGACTTTTCTCCAGTTATCTTGGAAGCCTGTGTGTTTTCCCATTCTTGCCCCCAGTGATTGAAATGTCTAACATTAAGAGAAAGGGCTTCCTCAAAGGTTGATTTATTCTTAGCTTTAAGCCTATTCCAAATACTCTTGAGCTGATAGTGCATCAAACCTTCCAACGTGATTGCGAGGCAGAGAAAACTTCCCATTTTGTCCAGCAAAATAAGAGCTGCTGAAAGACGAGCTGAGTTGAGGCGTAAAGAGAACCGTGGTTGTGTTGTCTGGGATGGTGGTTGCACTGCTGGATGGGAACATTCTGGTGGCTGAGCAGGGATAGAAAGGGTGACCTGTGTGACCCTATGAAATGTGACTGAAATTTGCAGAATGCCATTACTTAACATATTTTGCAGAATACCTTAATTTTGTCTTTACCTTGCCAAAATTCACTTGCTTCTGTTATATCTGGTTTTCTTATGCATGCATTATTAATTGAGAGTGATTAATGGCAAAAATGTTTGGAATTTTCAAACCAGGTAAGTTCTTAAAACCTTTGCATGCATCTGTATGTACTTTTTTAAAAGCAAATAGTGTATTTGGAAATATATTTAGTTTTATCAGTAAATAATAGTAATAGAATTAGCACAGTTTCTAAGGCGCTCTAATATAGTGTGGACTTAAATAGCTACTTTTGTCAAATAGATTAAGAAACTAATAGTACGTATGGATAGTTCTTAATCTGTATGTGAATAATTGAAATCTGACACATAACTGTGCTTCTGACTTTTTTTTTTGCCTTTTGCAATGCTTGACATTCCACTGGTGGTTTTTTAAGATGCATTTTGAAAATGGATCATCACTGCCCTTGGTGAGTGTGCTATTGACTCTCTTTTCTTACTTTTTGATTTGGTAAAATAAACTCTTGAGGGGCCTATTAGGAAGGTGGTGCTTCACTATTGCTAGAGTTAGATGCTTTTCCTAACTGTGAGATCTGGGAAAAAAAGTTCATGTATCTTTTTTTCTTAGATCTCTGAGTTAGGTAACTCCATGGTTTTACTATTAGGATGAGGTAGACTTCTGGTCAGTAAGAAAACTTCTTTTAAGTATTTAATCTTTTCTTCATGGACCCAGAGTTTGAGTATTGCTGTGGCTTAGTTGGATTGAATGATGAAATACTACCCTGGGTTAAAAAACAAAGGGAACGCCTGTGCCTTGTTCCTCTTACTGAAGCTCCCAGGACAGCTTGAGTGGGCTTGGTGGAAAAAGCAAGTTAGCTCTTTTGGTTTTCTGGGTTCTTTTGTTTTCTTTCATTTTTTCTCCTCTCTCTCTCTCTCTCTCCCACCCTCCCTCCTCTTGCTGCCGTGTCAGCCCACGCTGTGGTTTTGTTTCTCAGCGGCCCTTGGATCCAGGGGGGAGACAGGATGTGTAGTTAATTTTATGTCAGGTTTGGTAGATATCTCACAAAAATAATGAAAGTTTATTGTATAGTAAGGTCCAAGTTAAGAGAATTGAGTGGTAGATGGCAGTTCTTCACCAAATGAAAACAGTCAGAAAAGAAGAATCTCCTGTGTTGGACAAACTGAATGGTAGATGGTTCTAAGCAGCTGCTTTGACCTTCTTAAATCAAGTATCTGGGCGGAGGAGACTGTACTGGGAGAGGAAGGGGTGCTGGGCTCCTCTTGTTTGTCTTGGTCCTGACCACAACCTCTGACAAAGTATCATCTGATTTAAGAAACTCTTCTTACTTTGCAACTGTGTGGTAGAGACAATTGAAAGAAACATTTCACAGTATAGGGTAGAGTTACTTCCTACACATTTTTTTGCTCTAGGGCTATCAGCATGTGAAACGTGGTGATATTTAGCGTTAGTAGCCATGCTTTTTGAAACAAACAAACATGCAAAATACAAGCAGATAAAATCATTGAATGTGGAACAGATTTCTTAGGAGAAAAAAGGCTGTTTACTTTTTTCAGCCTTCTTATAGCGGTCTTGTGTAAAGCTGTAAGAAAAGTAGCTGTTGGGCTATTCTGGACAAAATACCAGGGAAAAATCTAAGTATTGCTATTATTATTGCACGCTTCTCGTAAGCTTTATGGTCTGTTTGGGATTTTTTGAGTTCTGCTGCCTTAGGATAGTCCTTGAAAATGTCGTCCATGTAAACTTCAGAATAAAAATCCATTGCATCAAATAACAAATCAAAAACTAAACACTTAAATATTGTATAAAGGGGCAGCAAAGTGGTATTTCACTAGGGCATAGACTTCTAGAAAAAGAAATTGTTTTCTTCTCAGTAGCATTTGCTTATTTTGCCTGTTTGCAGATTCTTTGTACCCAAGCAACATAAACATACTCAGTTAGAGAATATTTACATGGCTCTTTGTTTTTAATGTAATAAGCGAGAAAAAATAGAAATGGAGAAGGTACCTGAAAGACATGTAATGTTTCTTGGTGGAATACTTGGGAGTACTCCAAATAACAGAAATGCACTAGAAAAAGAGGTATTGTCTTGCTATCTTGCATGTTTTCCGTAATTTGAGTGGATATCCACAGTCCCTTGCTCACCCTGAAAAAAACACCTGCATGGAAGTGATGAGGGAGTTTTGAAATATTGCACAGATGCTGATCAAATATAGTCACTTTAAAGACCCATGTTGAAGGGTCTTTTGGGGAAATATATGGCTGTTTTACCAGCCAAAGTAAGGGTGCAAATCACTATAGTGAGTGAGGTTAAGCCCCCCTGAAAACATTGCTAGGTCCTGCTGTGCATTTTGTGTTGGGATTTATTTTGGTGAGAGCAAGTTAAGGAAGAAAGAAAAGGGAGGAAGAACCCATATGAGTGTGCAGAGACAGCAGGAAATCAGTAATGGAAATTACTGCTGGTTTAATGCTCTGCTAGGGGAAGGATTCCTGGAGAGAGGACAGGTGAAAATAACCTAGGGCAAGTAAGATGAAGCGTTTGGAAGGCAGACGTAGTAAGAAAGATGGTTGTCATGTCCTAGCCCCTGGTCAGCTCACTTCTGCCTTCTGGGAAGCTTTATTGTGGCAGTAATGTAAGTGCTGTGATAAACGGAAATATTTAATGCTAATTGCCCTCAAACTACTTTAAAAGGTTTAAGTGTTGCAGAAATAAAAGCATTAGTGATTTCCATGCTAGTGCTGCTGCTACTTGTACTATGTATAGATGGAGTTACAGGCAGAAATGCGATGACTTGGGACATCACCAAAAATATGATTTGTCTATGACAACTCTAATACTAAGTGCATTAGGAACACCGTAGGAATCATTTGAAACATCTCTTCTTCGTCTTTTGAGTCATCTGAAAATAATTCTCTGAAGCATTTTGTTTAACTGAGCTAGTACATCACCTTCAGTGCCTTGTCAGCTTTCTTTGCCTGCCATTTTCAGTAAACTAACTCTTGAAACCAAAGGCATATTTCTTCTTTTTGTGCTCCCAAATTCAGTGTTTTAAATATTATCTGTACTCCAAATGGTTAACCTGGACCATTCTTCTGTATGAATGCCTCACTGCAATAGCACACCATTATTTAGCCAGTTGTTGGTACATTTATTTGTTTTACTCTTCCTCAGAAATGTTGGACTTCAAATCTAACCACCATTCTTGGGTTTTATGATTTGATACTGCGTGCTCAAATAGTACAGTTACAAAACCTTGGTGTTTACTTTAATCTTCTGATGAGCTATTCTCTTCCAGTAAGAACTCCTCAGTCTGGGTCTTTGTCGAAATTGAAGAGAGTGGAATAATTTATGAAAGTTTATTTTAATGTGTGTACCATGTGCAGTACCATAAAAGAACAATGAGAATGAAATCTGTCTTTAGTTCAAGAAATTTTGTCTTTGGGGAATATCATTTCACCTGATAGTTCTTTTCTCAAACTAAACTCTCATAAAAACTGCCCTAAAGTAAGTACCAGGAAAGGAAAACAGGATTCTCCTAGAAACCTTGAATCTGAATTGCTTGCAGTTTATCATGAAATTGCTTACTTTGACATATTTAATAAAAAAGAACACTTGACTGTAGAGAATTGAAAATTTAGTTTCCAAAAAGAGTCAGGATGAGCTTAAAAACGTATCTTCTGGTTTTTTAATTGGAATAATCTGTTGTGAGTCCTTCTTAACTGTAGTTAATACTACAGTTAAGTTAATTATTAACTGTAGTTAATACTATTGCTGCATGTTTAAACGGTGATGCTAAATTTAATGTTTAGGCAAGGTGTCATGTTTTTTAAAAACAAAACCAGTTACAAAACAAACCTCCTGTCCACCCTGAGGATGATGTGTGCAGTGGAAGTGGGGGTTGGAGCTAGATGATCTTTTAAGTTTCCTTCCAACGCAAACCATTCTATGATTCTATTTTAAGATTTGACCCTGTTCTGATACCCTTGTATCCTGCCATTACCGTCACTGTCTTCCTGATGAGGAGGTTAGTTGCAGTAACTTTTACTTCTAGAAGCTAAAGCTGACACTCGTCACATGTTCTTATTTTTTGAGAATTATTTTTCAACATACAAGTGCTTTAATGGATGTAGTCTTCTCTTAATTAGCTGATCTTTCTGACAGCAAATCAGTTAGTTAAAGAAGGTATGTAGAATTATTTTTTCTTAACTCATATGAAGAGTTATGTCAAAGCTAGCAGATAACTTTGGTTAACTTCTTAATGTAACCAAAAAAAGAGAGAGGAAGCAGTTTACCAATAAACTGTCTGTGGGCAGGACTCCACTATTTTTCCTTTGGTGGATGTACATGTTTAATAGAGCTCTGAAATTTCTAATACTTAATATATTGCCTCTGATGGGAAGCTGCTGTGGTACCAAATGTAGCCTCATCATTTCTCTCTGATGGCAGTATATACTAGTGACTCATTATCATGTATTAATTCTTTTAAAATGGGAAACAGGTAAACTTGAAGCCCATAAGGAAGAATGATAAAATGAGATTTATTTTAACATTTGGATATGTATTTACTTATTCCTAATTTTTTTTTTTTTTTGCTGCCATGTTGTCACTGATAGGAACATTTTCTGTTTATTCAACAGTAGCACTTCATTATTTTATATAAATGTAAATATTTTTAGACATCTCCTATGAATACTCTTAAGCTTGAGAATCTTTCTAAGAAGATTTAATATTTAGTATAATTAATGAAAGAGGATGTGGATTAAATAAAACAGTTTTGTTCTCAGAAAATTCAGTCGAAATTAAAATTCTTGGCTTGTAACTTTCCCAGTTGTTATGTGCAGTACGCCTGATGGTAAAACATGGGTATTTAAACTTACCTACAAAGTAAAAAAGTAACTGTAATTGCAGTCACATTTACATCAAATATTCTGGGAACAGATTTCATACCATAAGTGAAAATTCAATTTCAGTATGCTGTTGGAAGTGGTGTTACCTGGTAAGGTTCTTTGGGTTTTTTTTGTGGTGATGATGGTTATAATTACTGCACTAATTTGGGAATTGAAGCTAAATACATTTCAGTAGCTTGAGGCACCACAGATAGGAAGCAAAACTTGGATTACATGCTGATATTAACTTCTTTAGAGTAAGTAAGTTTAAAATTAAAGTGGATTAAAGCAAATTAATTACTTTCCATTTATACTTTTACTTTTTTTTGTTATCAGGGTGAACAACTGTGTAGGATTCTCCAATTACAAATTTTTTCTTCTCTTCTTGGCCTACTCTCTCCTGTACTGCCTTTTCATTGCTGCAACGGATTTACAGTATTTTATCAAGTTTTGGACAGTAAGTACCCTAATCTACATACTGTCTTCAAGCATGTAAAGTTACCACTGTGTGAAAAATTGTAAAATGACATTATAATCTAGTATGTCCTAATACAAGGTACAGAAGTTTAATAATCATAGTCCTCTGGTTTTTGTTTATCATAGTTTATGAAATTTCACTTATTTTTTCATTAATTTGAAGCTGCATAGAACAAGTATGCAATTATTTAGAAAACATTTTACAAGGGAATTTATATGACTGCTATAGTCCTTTCATGCGATGCAGTGGAAAAGCTTAGGTTATTACCTTCCCAGGTATGCAGTATTTATACTATTATATAAGTATTCTGAAAAGGCTAATAAGACAATTTTTATAAAGGTAAATTATTCCTCATGAAAAGACACTTCAGAATTCAGATACAAGTTTCAGATTCTTGTTATAAGTATTTATACTTTCTCAGCAGAGTCCCTGTTTCTTTAACTTAGATGTTGTCATCATGGCTGTCTGTACCTACAAGGTGTATAATGCATTTATTCACTCTTGTGTGGTACATCTGTATCTTCACTGAATTCGATTTGGCTGAATAAAGGATTATTAATAATCAAGTTAAACAGCTATTTCCCCAATTCTCATGGTGTAATTTTTTCTTTGTTTTTAGAATGGCCTTCCTGATACTCAAGCCAAGTTCCACATCATGTTTTTATTCTTTGCTGCAGCTATGTTTTCCGTCAGTCTGTCTTCTCTCTTTGGGTATCACTGTTGGCTTGTCAGCAAGAATAAGTCTACGTTAGGTGAGTAGATTTAATGCTCCTGTGTTTGACAGCACATAATAAATGTATGGGGGTAATGCTAAAAGCATGAGATCCTATACAGGTTCCTGCT
>NW_009693443.1:24442-37356 GCF_000703405.1 Apaloderma vittatum
AGATCTCGCAGTGTCCAGTACCAGCTCCCCAGTTCTGCTGCTCCCCTGAGATTCTGACCTCTCTTCCTCTTGCCCAGAGGGGCAAAGCCATTAATGAACTTATCCTCTTCCTCCCACTTCCCCCATCGGCAGCCTGCTAACAGAAGCTGAATAAACTAAAACACCAAAATTGAGATGGCTTTGTAATAAAAATATTTCTTGTTTGGCATCCCCAGCCCCGCAGGTCAGTGTCCTCGCACCTGGGTTCTCGATCAGGGCAGTGTCTGCAGCACTTCACTCCCACCATTGTCGCCTGCAGAGCCCAAGTCCCTCTCTTCAGTTCAGCTACAGTTTCATTTAAAAGCTCTGAAAGGCATGCTTACTAATTCCAAAAGTTTGCCTGTACTAGGGGCAGTGAGAGGGGAAAAACGAATATCTGGAAGGCAGGCTGATTGTGACCCTGGTGTTAGTTTTGTCAACATGAATGAGCACAAAGAGCCAATGGCAGAGAATGATCTGATATAGAAGAACAGACTTTAAGTTAGTGCTTCTATATTCAGTAGTAAATGAACATGGAAATCTGAAAGGCAGGTTTGCAGTTGTGAGTCCTATCTACTACATAACTGTAGATACATAGAAGGGACTCTGTTGCGAATTAATTTTAAAAACCTCAAAGACGGTGGCCTGTGCTTCTGCTGTGGGGCAGTATATATAAGTGCATTGAATATCAGCATTAAATCAGAATTTCCCTCTTGGATGCATGTTTGGTTACAAATCTTAATCGATCAATAAATGGAGGCACACAATATTCGAGTGTCTGTTTTGTACTATATCCTTGACTGTAATAATAACATTCTGCAATATATTCATTAAAGTTTCTGTTCATAAAAGCTGAGTTAGAGTAAGCCAATTAATTGTTCTGTTTTTTCCTGTTCGCTTGGGATTTACTGATACGTAGATGATTAATGGAAAACATTGAGTATATATCATTGTAAGAAAGTTCATTTACTTCAAGATTCCTCTAGGGTTAGCGCATTTCTTCAGTATTTTGAAGTCATAGTATAGGAAAAAATTGTTCAATCTAGTTGTAAGTGGAGAAAAGTTTTATTCATGATGCTTGAATGAAAGGAAACAATTATTCTGCTTGTAAACTGTTCTTCAAAAAACAAGTGTTCAAAGGTAACCATAATGCAGTTACACTTCCAGTTCAACATTTCATATTTTTAAAACATTGGATTCTGTGCAGGTAGTATACCATGTTTTCTTAATAGCTTAAGCTATTTGGAAAGATCTGTTTGGTTTTTCTTCCCATTTTACGTTGGGAAATTTCTCAGTATGTGAAACCCTGAATATTCAATAGTTTAGTAATGAAGCCATGACAACTTTAAGTGTGACTGTGCTTAAAAGCATCCTGGGAGCTGGTTTCCTGGCCTGACACAGGGATTTAAAAGGGTATCTCTATCTTCCCTTCCCCTTCTTTAAAACACCTTGTAACTAATGCATACAAGATGTTGAAGGTCACTTCCAGCAGTTCATAGCTAAGGATTTGCTGCAGAAGGACAATTTCTGTCTGTATGGTTCCAGCATGGTACTGTCAGGACATGGTTTGCCTACTGTATGCAGCCAGTTAAGGGAGTTAAATGGCTATCAGTCCCTTGGTGGAAAGCGAACAAGTTCTTTGCTTCAGGCACTTCGCAACACTTGGAGATATACGTAGCTCTCTTCTCCAGAAATTTAGGTTAGGTGCCCATGGGGAATAATCTGGGTCTACAAGTGAAGTGCTTGCTTTATGCAGCTGTGAAAACACACAATATTTTCATACCCCAGGGTGCAAAAAGCTAGTCTTACTACTAAAGTAGGTTAAGCTTTTCTTCTTTTCCATTACTGTTTCTTTAGCAAACCTTTTGCTAAGGTTTTTCTATCTTGAACACTCTCGGTGGTGTAGTCACATGCTGAAAACTTGGTATAACAACCTACACCTTCTCAAAAAGTGAGTTCCTCTTTCTTGCTTTGGTTAGGGAGGAGGGTGGAGGAGACATCCACCCTTTCTCAGTCTTTTGGCAGTACAGCCTTTCCTCTTTTATGATGGTATCGTAAATGCAATTGCCTAAATATTGGTGTGAAACTTAAAACGTGCTGTCGTGCAATGTAACTGATTTTATTTTTTTCCATCAAGAGGTATTCAGAGCTCCCATATTCCGTCATAGAACAGACAAAAATGGCTTTAGCTTGGGCTTCAGCAAAAACCTAAGGCAGGTGTTTGGTGATGAGAAGAAATACTGGTTGCTTCCTGTGTTTTCAAGGTATGCTCAGTTTTTAGTGCTTCATTTATTGAAACTGTTAAGTAATCGGGATCTTATTTGAAATAAGATCCAGTTATATTCACTTTGGAAAAAAAGTTCTTTGAAGTGTTGGGAGGGTTTTTTTGTATGTATGATACTAATTTCTGAGTTTTTTTCAGTCTAGGGGATGGTTGCTCCTTCCCAACTTGCCTTGTGAATCAGGATCCTGAGCAAGCTTCCACACCTGGTGGTCTTAATTCAACATGCAAAAAGTAATCTGCTTTTTGTTACTCATTTCAAATAGTTGATATTTTATTGTCCACATATAAATAGAACCATGTATAAGATACTTAAAAGTGTTAAGCCAAAAAGAAGTATCCTATTAATAAATACAAGTCAGATGTTAAATAGCTATGCTGTAATCCAGCAATTCCTCAGATTTTTGTGGAAATAAGGTGGAAATTATTATATTATTTCCTTATGGAAATAAGGTGGAGGGGTTTTTCCTCTTACGTGCTTTGTCACAGTTCAGTGGCATCCCAGGACCTGAAATTTCCACACCTGCCTTAACAGTATCAGCAACAATCTGTTGTGCCTACGCATGAGACGGTCAGTTGCTCTACCTGTGATGTGGATGCGTTGCCTTGCAAGGTTTTTGGGAAAGGCCTCCGCCTTTGTATCTGGTGAAAGATGCCTCACATAAGGGAATCTGAGGCCTCAGCACTTGTGCCAAAGTGCAGGAAGCTGCCTATTAAATGCGCATTTTGTTTCTGCTGATAATAGGACGTATTTTCTTAATTCTTGCCCTTCATGGACATGATATCTTTAAAGTGTGAAAAGCGTGCAGATGCTCCTTAAACTAAATAAATATAATAGCTTAGTAGTTCGTATTGTAACTTTTCTGTAACATCTGTGTAACAAAGAGTGCAATAAGTATAGTAGACTTGAGTGATTAAGAAATGATAATGGAAGTGTATTGACAGTCATCTACTCATTAAATATGTTATGTTTTAGCTAGCTGTTCACTGATGTTTTAAATCTTAGCCCAGCAATCCATAGCTTAATTTAGGAAGGGGATTTTGCAGAAGTTCTTTCCGCTATTTATCATGTCAGATTTGTTGTGGTGGGAGAGAATATGGATAGAGTGCATTTGGAACTGAAGTACATGTATTAATACATAGTAGCTGTAAAAGAAAAAATTGGAATGTTTCCCTGTTCCGTGCTAGGGAGTTGCTTTTTAAATTGAGCTTGCAGCTATGACAGCTACAGTGTAATGTACATACTGATAAAAGTGTAGTGATTTATCAGAAAAGAGGCAAGGTAAGGTAGGGAAAATACTGCACACGACAAACAGTTTGCGGTGTGTGGGAAGATAACGAAAAATTACTGCAGTTCACTAATGTTCTTTTTATTGGCATTACAGTGAGAACCATCTGTTTCCTGCAAAGCCGTTGCGTGATTCCCAGAGCCACCTTCTCACAGATACACCATCTTGGTCAGAAACTAGTGCAAAGGCTGAAAAGGGCAAAGTTGGTAAGGAATTGATTTATGCTGCAATGAATTGTTTTGTTATAACCTAGTTTGGAAGTATACAGTGCAAAAAATTACCAAGGTCGCTTGTTTTGTATTCATGAACCAAAATTCACAAAGCTTATTTTAAAGGCATGTTTGCAGGAAGTTCCGTGTCTCAAGCTGCTGTGCCCTTCCCAGTTAAACCTGACCAAGAGATACAGAGAACAGTAACAGCAGTAGTTGCCAGTTATCTTTTAGATCTGAGCCTGATAGTTCTTTTGGCAACAAATTGCGTATACCGGAATGTGATGGCTCCTTGTTGCAACTAGTGAAAAGCAGTGTAATGGACACAGAACAGGAATTGACTTGGTAATAGTGGAATAACATTAAGCTGGATTGTTAATTAAAAGTTGTATTATTTGATGAAATAGACATGAGACTTTTTCCTGTGGAAATACCTTATTTTTGTCTTTAAAGGTATGAGCAATCCTGCATTAACCATGGAAAATGAAACGTAATTTCCTTCGAAAGAAACATCTGAATATGTAAGGAAAGGTATGTTAATAGTCTCTGTACTTAATATGTTATTCCATGATTACTTACTACTTGAAGGAGAATGCACAAAAGAAAATTACTAAAACAAATCCTGTCAGCTTTCTTTTATTCAATGTAATTTTTTTAGCACAAGTAGTAGCACATGAATTCACGGTTTTAGGTTAAACCTTCTGTTTCTTGATATATGATGTTTGCAAAATAGTTTAACCTTTACACCCATTGCTTTTAAGTAATATTTCAAAATATTATTATCATCATTTCCTTTCTTTATAAAGGTAAGAAAGTTGTGATTATTCAGGCTGTCCAGCAAATATTTGTAAAGCTAAGTTTGAAAATGAAGTTAGTTCCTCACACTGAACACAAAGATCATAGCTTGGTTTACCGTAGTGAGTAAAGTCTATCAGATGATAAAGGAAAAAGAAGTTTTATTCTAATCTATAAGCTATTTGCAGCCTGTTCTTCTATGCCAGGTACTGAGCCACATCGTATTTAATAGTAAAAAAGTGCTGCCTACTGGAGACAAAAGGTGTCCATATGACTTGTTGAGCATTTAGTCACCTGTTGTCAAAAACAGCTGAGACTTTTTTTGATTTCTTGCACTGATAATCTGGCAACAGAGCCTTCTCAGAAGGCAGGTTTGAGAAGCAGCTAGTGAATTCTGTTATGTACGTAAGAGGAGAAATAACTGGGTGTCAGAAATCAACACAATCAGTTATCACACTTCAATATCTGAAGTTTTCTAACTCCACCAAAGCTTATGGAAATCAACTGTTTCATATTTAAAGCTGGATAAAAAATTGACTCCAACCCTAAGAATTTCAGCATACCAAATAATTTACGGTTTACCAGCAACACTGGAGGAATTGTTCCAGCAAGGTAATTTCCATCTCTGCTCTTGAAGCACCCTTTCAGTCGTCCTGCAAAAGTGTCTCAAGTGGCTGTCCTTCATTTGTGTGTGACGTGACTCGTGGATGTGCCGTGACCGTCACGGCTGTTGGGTTGCTCTTGGTCACTCCTGGGGGAAGTGGAAAGCATGGAAAGCCATCAGAGATCTGCAGTGTTTGTTAGCAGACCCACCGGGTGTGGTGTTTTACTGTCCAGGCAGATCATAAAAACGGTACCAACAAGTTAGTCTGTAGCTTGGTACCAGGAAAGGTCCCAAAAGTTCAGTTGAATTCGTCAGAGAAATAAAAAATTCTTGACCCTTGCATTCTGGTTTTGTGTTAAGTGGTGAATGAAGACACAGCCAGTTCCACATATAGGTACTTCTACAAACTTGATGAGGGTGTGAAGTGTTAAAGTGTTGAAAATGTGGGTGTCAAATGAACAGAGTTAAAGAGACAAGCAACAGAAACTCAGCCTGTGTCTGCGATTTTTGACTTCTCTATGTAGCTTTATTTTTTAATAGAATCTAAAAATCTCACTTCTAACCCTTTGTTCAAAATGTGAAATACCATCCTTCTGCCCTGTTTAATCTGTCAGTTTTTTCAGCAGAACAGCAGCTTCTGGAAAGGAATAAATTATTCAGCTTCAGTTAGTTTAATGTCTTACGTGTCATCACTGCTCCAGAGTAAAGCATTGGAGACAGGCTTTAAAGAAACAGTTTTTAGGACTATGTCTGAGAAAGTAACAATTAGATATGTGTTTGCTGTCTGATTACACCACCCCCTGGGTTTTGGGAGGGGAATAAAAGCCCATGTGTGAAAAACATTTTTACTTTTTTAAACTACTTGGCGTTTTAACTTCATTACTTTATTGTCAGCATTTGAGTTATATCTGTTCCTAGGAAGTGAAGAGAATACTTTAATAAAGATACTTAAGTCACAACAACAAAGTGGAGTAATTTCATCTTTGACATGAAAAATACAGCCCACAGTTCCTGCTAGCGTGTTAGTAATTTGAATTCCTATCCCAGCTAAGGTTATGTTCTATATCCCCTAATCCTTCATAGTTAGTCAGATTACTGAGAGTGATAGATACGGTTTAGACAAATGTAAGAGAATTTTTTTTTTTTTTCCAATGGTACCTGGAAGTACTGTAAAAATAGCTCGCTTCATTTTATAAACTGGTGGCCTGCTTGCTCTGTGGACAGTTTTTAATCACTGTCATCCTGAAGTGGATTAATAACATAAGTGCAAACAGTCTTACTCTCTGTTCCTCTTCAGGGTGGGATTTTCATTCAGCTATTGTTCCCTTTCTCCTCTGAGCTGATAAGACGTTGCAATAACTTAATTTTTAAGTATTCTTCAGTTCTAATGGTGTATTTTGTGATTCATGTTCCATGCCAGGTCAAGAAGAAGCTGTTGTTGGGAGGAAGATGCATTCTTCCAAGTACCAGCCCTGTTGGCCAGCTGCTCCTGTCCGCTCCTGCGTGGATGTGCTCAGAAAACAAACTGACAGATGATGAGCTGTCTCCATGTCACTGCTTGAAACATGAAACCAAACATACTACTTCTGAACCATATAAAGAATGTTTCAACTTAAAATTACTGGGTTTTGAATGGTAAAGGACAATTCTGAGTGTTAGGTAATGAAAAAGAAAAGAAAAAAAAAGAGTCTGAGTTTACAACTGTAAAAATTCAGTTGCTTATTTTACTTCGATATTCAGCACAAGAAACGTGTGACCTCCTTACATACCAGTCCATGTTCTTGCCTTGGTTTTGTTAATTCAAATTGCTGTAAGTAGTGAACTTTATAATCAAAATTTTTGCACTACTGGCTTTAAGAATTGGGAGAATAGCCAGTGTTGATTATGAATAATTTAGTGGCTTAGTGGACTGTTTGTTTGTTTTTTGGGTTTTTTTTAAAGCGCTTGATGAGCAGTTTTTGAAGATAAGGCGACCTGAATGAAGCGTCTGACTGTTTTTGGAATATTTTTTTGAAAGCTCCGTTTTCCCTCAGATCGGCACTACCAGTAGTTTGAAAAGTTGCGCAGAGGGGAAAAATTCTTTTGTTAATTGAAGGCTGCAGTGGGTCACTGATAAGCGGAGCGATAAAAAGCCTGTATCAAGATGAGTAACACACAAATGAAGCTGGCCAGCTGGGGATTTTGATGGCAGCTGCACAGGTCAATGCTATGAAATGGGGATTTTATTGTCCCATTTGGAGCCATTAACCCCTTTGGGAAGTGAATGTTGGCACTTTGGTCCAAAAGGTTTTTTACTAACCTGTGTTCCTGAGGGCCACTGTCTTTCAAAATCCTTGTTTCTTATTAATCAATAGTTCTCTCAGATTTCTTTTTTCACTTGTTCTTTAAGAAACTGCCTTTCTTATTGTTTGACTTAACCAATGTCATGTACAATCAAGGAGACTTAACTGTTATAACTTGTGATACTTATATTACAGGACAACAGACGTTTGATTGCAATACCAAAAAGCCAAGCTGCTGCAGGTAGGAAACCCTCTTCAGTTAAGTTAGGAGCTAGCAGCTTGCTTAGGATCAGAGTTTACCGGCCAGATAATAATCAACTCTCAAAGTCAAGGAAGTTTCAGCAACACAAATCTGTCTTGTGCCTTTTGTATACACTGCATTTATGGTATCAGTGTTTACATTTAAATGCAAATTATTATTCTGAAAACAACTTTAAGAGGAATTTAGTTGTGCTTTCTAGGTGGCTAGATAAAAATGTAAGTCAATAAAAGGTAAAAACCTCTCAGATTAAGCTCAGTTCTGTTATCAAACCTGAATCACTTTGGTAAAGATGCCAGTTATTTCTTTAGAAAACAGGCAGCAGGACTAAGTGACAGATTTCTGAAAGCAAAAAATCTTATCATTGACTTTTCTACAGGCAGGTACCTTCAAAATTTGTCTTTCCTGTGTTTACAATTTAAGTGATAGCTGTTGGAGCACAACTGTGGCTTTTTCTTTATTTTTGTTTTTTGTTTTTTTTTTCCTAGTGAAGGAGAATATATTTATTTTACCAGCCTGAAAACATCTGTTTCTTGCCAAAAGTGCCAGAGTGGATCCCTTGATATAGAACACCTTTTTAAAACTAGCATGAAGGTAGCATACAGTTTACATGAAGCCTGCAGACATCTAGTAACCAAAAGTTTTTTGCAGCTGTTTATTCAGTGTTGTTCTGTCAGCTTACCTCGTATTAGTGTTTATTTAAAGGCTAACTTGTCAAGGGATAAGGGGGAGAGGGAAAATATATTTTTTAACACTTCAGGTTGTCTATCTGTATAGTTGTGGGTTTTTTACGTAGTTAGTCACAGAGTGGTTTGTCATGGAGCATGCATTTGAAAATACTGAGTAAAAAGTTGAAATTCAGCTTCAGTGCAACTTGCTCCGTGTTTTTATGTGAAGACAGATTTCTTCCCCAGCCTAATAATGGAAATGGATCTCTAATACAGATGTTGGCAGCCCTGCCTATGTCCAGAGCTCTGAGAGATCTGAGTAAGGCTGGGGATCGAGGTAGAGAAAGGACAGGGACGAGGGATCCAGAAATGCCTGGCTTCTCCAGTCTCGGAAGTCACACGTAGAAAGCACAATAGCCCTAAATAGCCTGCAGCTTTGATGTAGCCAGAGGCTGCCTCTAGCAGAAAACTGGAGGAGGTGTGGGAAGGGGGGAGAAGTGAGGGTAGCTCAGGGCTGAGTGTGGAGTCAGGCCTCTGGAGAGCACGGCCAGTAGGCTTTGAGGGCTCATGGCAGTTCTTGACGTATAGAGAACGGGCAAAAGTGAGCTAAGCATGCTCCGGAGTAGAATTGCTGATATGACTATGTTCTTGGCTTTAAGCTCTCATACTTTATATAGTGAAGTGAAGTAAAAAACGGTCTTTTTGATGTACCGTCATCAGGCACTGATGCTGTTAGAAAGCACGTGGGAGAATCTGTGAAAAGGTAAGGGGAGCAAGGATGCAAAGCTGTTTGCCTGCTTACACTGATTCTCCTGTTCTTTATATTCTTGCTAGGCACTTTACTACAGCCTTTTGTGTAACTTCTGTGGTTTTTTTAAAGACTGCTTTTTACCTACTGTACAGTTACTAATCTACTTTTTTGCTAAAAATAATAACCCTGATATTTGTTTAGCAGTATGACTGCATTTCAAGCCTCAGTGGAAGTTGGAGGAGTTCTACAGGCTCCTCAGATGGGCCTGAGTCCCTAATGACAACAGAGTTAAATTTATTTTGTGTATATGTAAAGAGTCACGTGAATGATAGCCCCCCCCCCATGCATAAGAAGCTTCCTTAATTTTGTAGGTTAAAACAAATCCAATACATGTCTGCACCAGAAGTGGTCCACACATACTCTATGTCAGTTGATGTACTGGTGATGGAATGCTCAAAGTCTTCAAGAGAACTATTTTATTGAGAAAAACGGAACATCTAGATGTTGGTGAGCTCCTCCCACTGAGCAATTAGACACAGGTGCTGCTATGCACTTTAATCCTTTACCTTGAGAGAAAAAGCTGTCCAGTTTTAAGTTGCAGAATGAAAGTTTGTTAGTAGCCTACAACTCCGGGCAGGTAATTAATGAAACACTGCTAATTATTTTTAATTGTTTGTGTACTTAAAATTGGGGTCTTCAATGCAAGACTTCAGAAAGGTTACAGGGAGAAGATTTGTTTTAGTGCATGGTATGCTGTAGCTATTAATCATTATCTGGACTGAGAGTTCTTGCCCTGATTCAGTTGACTGGTGTGCTGGAGTGCAGGGTGGGGGAATATATTTCTACATAAATTTAGTGTGTAACTTTGTCACTTGTTAATGTATTGCTCACATAAATAAATGCTTCATGTTCAGCAAGTCATATACATGTCATTGGCACAGTACCTTCCGTTTTATTGACAGTAAGAGCTGAATGTCATCTCAACTATGGCTTCATTAACAACATAGTTGGTGTAAATGTCCCTTCTCCCCCTTTCACCAGCAATCTTTGACTTCTACAGGTAACTTTTCCTTCCCCAGTTCAGTTGCTAGATCTCTAGCACCTCACAAAACACCTGCACTGTGCAACAGGCTAAGAGAGAAACAAATCGTTTTTGTTCTTTTCATGGGTGAAACACTCCATGTCTTCATGCTGGCAGAGCAGACACAGCCGCACTCTGCTGGATACTGGTTGAAGGGCAGAAAGGTGGAATTTTGTTCCAAAAGAGTGAGGTTCTTAAACCCGCCTTACTTTATAGAACTGCAGATGTGCAAAAAAAGGGAAGGAAATATGTTACTTACCAGGGTTGTCACCCACCGCAGCTTTGCTTCATGAGGGCTCTCCAGCACCTCCCACGCCAATTTTTTTGCGATCTGCCTGCCTTTCCACTCTGCACCTCACTCAGTCTCCCCTAGGAAAGCATTGGATCCACCTCTGGTGCAGAGAGGAATGAACCATCCTCTTGGGAGCTGTTAAAAATGCAGGAATAGTTACGTAGCGATGAAAGCAGCTTTCACCTGTTGCAGTCTGCTCCAAGCTTTTCCCATTTGTTATTTAAAAACCCTTCCATAAATACTTGTATTGACCCATATACAACCATTCTCATCCAAAACAAGATTAAAAAAAAAAGATGCTGCTGCTATGCTGTATGGGTCATGGGGGGTGTTCATTGCCAGGTCATTTGCAGCTATCACTTGCTGATCAGCGACCTGGTAAGTGGAAAAGCAGCAGCCTTCTGGGGTGAAGTTTTGAGCAAGTGACATCTGCTATAACCTAAGGAAAGCCTTGTCTACTTCCCTTTTACAGATTTTCAGTTGTTTCTTTTTTAAATTTTTCATCATCATTCTTTCTCTTTTCCCCGTTCCCTTCCATAAAAGTCCAGATTGAAAAGTCTTTCAGTCAAAATGTACAATCAGTATCTACATCCTCTCTTTTCCTCTTCTTCCGGAGGTTTATTTCTAGATAGATAATGCCTTCATTTCTCCGAAGTTCTCCTAATGGCACCCATCACTGAAACACAGTAACTGAGTCAGCCTGAAATCTGGTGGTGTAGTTTCCAGTATTTGGGGCAACGATTACATGCTTCATCCTAGATCCCTCTAATCTTCTCAAGCAGATGGGCCCAACAGTTTGATTGCAGCAGTTGGAGGAGCTTGCTGTGAGCCATGTCCCCTTTCCCACCTCCTGCATGCTCACAGTTTAACTGATTGGCATAACTGGAACAGACCCAACACTTGCTGCCACTCATCATTTGGTGAAGTCATTTTCCTTTTTTTTTTTTTTTCCCTTCTGAAAACAGAATAATTCTCAGTTCACCTAAGACAAAGCCCTAGTTATAAAGACAAAATATACAATGTATACATGCTGTGTGTTACAGCCTGAACAACAGGAACTTACTTCCAGTTATTTTATCATGGCTAAGATTAAACTGGCCAGTATTGCAAAGTGATACAACAGAGATAATCAGTAGCTTAGTCATGATATAAGCACACTAGCGATTAACCTTCATATAAAATACTGTAGATACTACAGATACATTCCCGAGCATGCAGAGGGACAAGAAAAAAAAGCTTGCAAAGCTCAGCAATTACAGGATGAAAAGTAAATAAAAGCTATTGCCACCTTCAGCCATGGCTCTGATTTGCTACCCTATGAAAGATAAAGCATTTTTCTCTGTAATGCAGCTGCAGTTCAGCTGTTACCGATTTCTACCTGATACACAGAGAAGGGAAGGTTTCCCCTCTTCTCCCTGCATCTCCGTCCCTTGCATTATCCAGCACAGTTAATTGAGGCAAGAGTGCAGGAAAGAGCACACTTGGGTAAGACAATCCTCCCACTTCAGTAGAGACAGGGGAGAAAAAAAATTCAAAAAAAAAATAAAAAGTCTTACCATGCTGGCAGAAAAAGGATGAGACAAGCCTCTGCAGAAATCAGATCTTCACAGTTGGCATCAATGAGCACATTTTATTCCCAAACTAAAACTGCTAAAATAACACAGGACAATCCCCCTCATTTCTCTACCATACATAGGTCAGGCAAGAGGGAAGAAAACACCAGAACAATCTCCTATAAACCAACTGGCGTGCACTAACGTTCAGATACACCAGAAGAAGAATGTAATAGTATGACAATTGCTGAGACAACCAGTGTGTTTTACTCTTTGTAAAAATCAGGGTTTATTATTTGTGAGATTTTGCTCAAACTCTACGATTTATGGTAGTCAAACAAATACCAAGTTCTACTGGAGGCTTTTCGCTTTCTTTGGCATCACTGACTTGGTGGTGTTAAATAAAAAATCAAGAAGTCTATTTTATTTAAAAATTCAGCTCTCAGAATAATTATTTTACAATAAACTGCAACAAACCCACACCATCCTAAATTCATTAATGTTGTATGAATATTAAACTTCCAGGGAAGTTCAAAAAACTGATTCACTACAGAAGCAATTTCTTCCTTTCAGTGCACTCAACTAGTTTAGGTGAGTTATGGAGTTTAAAACAGGACACAAATACGGGTTCTCTAGTAAATCAACACTTGAGAAAATGGCGGGGAAAAGAGAAAAGCAACCAAAAAACATGTCAGCAAAACAAAACCAGATATACCATTGGGAAATCTGAGACACAAGGGCTTAAGTTTGTGGGTTTTTTTCTTTTCTTTCAATAGCATATTCACAAATATGTAACACATTTCATAGAATCATAGAATGTTGGGAGTTGGAA
>NW_009693444.1:0-10334 GCF_000703405.1 Apaloderma vittatum
AGGGAGAGAAGGTGGTTGGAAGAAGCCCCCTGAGCTGCACAGCCCCCCAGTCAGCAAGGGACACCAGCTCTCTGCTCCATGACCTCTGTCTGCACCACCTGCCTGTGCTCCAGCAGGGCTCCTGGCTGCCCCTACCCGCTGCCTGGCTCCCAAAAAACTGCTGCACACCGCCTGGTGCTTCTGCAGTGCACTTAGTGCTGCTTCAAGCACCTGTAAATGAATCTTTGTCATCTTTGGAGAGCTGGATGTGTGGTACTGAATGCTGAGGATTTGGGGTTTGGGTCTGGTACATGGAAATTGGAGCTGCTTGCTGGGGGCCTGGGGTACCTCGCTTTGCAGCCCTGTTAAGCCTTGCCCAAATTGACCCTTCCTGTTCATAGTCCACGAAGGGGCAAACACTGCCCAGCTGCCTGCTGACAGCAGCCACAGAGACTCTGTGCAGCTGGAGGGTTTAACCACAGGCAGAGGATGGCAGACTGCGCCTTCCCCAGCTGCATACAAAAGAGGCAGAGGCAGCACGTGAACAGACATGACAGGGCTACCAAGTGCTGTCTTCTCGGTGCCATGCTGGTCTTGCAAGAGCTCCATGTGCAAGGCCGCCCCAGGCTCACCTTACACAACCATGTTCCTTTCCAGGCATTTGTTACAGTGCTTCCTCAAGAGGCAGGTGTCTTCCTCCTCCCCTTCCAGCACCAAAGGCTTTGAAATGGCCTCTCAAGTACTCTATTTTTCACCCTTCCGCAATTATAGCATGTCTCTATAAATCAGCTTCTATAACTTTCCCATGTGGGAACAACTGTGCTCCAGACCCTTTAAATTAAGAAATGAACCGTGACCTTCATGTGCACCTGTGTTGTTTCATCCTTTCACATCTCATCTCAACCATTGCAAACAGCACTCCAGAAATTGCTCCAAGTTACTAAAAATATCATACAGTTTTTCCATGGCTGCTTTTCCAAATATCTTTCAGTAATGCATCACAAGCATAACTCAGTTCCTGAGCATTCAGCATTTGATTCACACCTTACCAGCCGTTTTTTGACAAGCAACATCCCAACGTCTTGTAAATGGTATTTTTTTATTGGAGCATGAAGTGGTGATTTTGCTCTTTTCCTCATTTTGTTCTATGAGTACTCAAGACTTCACATTTTGACAAGTGTTCTCTTGGCTGAAAAGGTCTCTTTTTGTTACTGATTGATGTCTAAACGTATTTCAAAGAACTGTCAGGCAAAAAGCAAAGAATGATGATTTAATTTCAAAATAACCTCAGTACATAAGGACTAATCTAGCCATAAAATATAAAATTTTAAATAATGACAGTGAGGCTGGAATAAATTTAGACTTCCAAGGAGATTGTGTACCCAAAATGAATCGCCTCCACCACTAGATGTCATCATTTCAGAGATTAAGGGAATGGAAAGACATTTCTGACCTTCACTAAATTAGACTTTAGGGAATCAAAATTCTAATTTAGTAGAGAGGACCAAAGTTTCTAAATTAAAGAGAGAGACCATCTTGCCTGTTGTGACTAAATCATGACTGAAGTACTGCAGGACATGAGTGTGATGCTCAGATGATGGATGTAGTATAAGGGTGTGAGGAAGGGGACAGTGTCTGTCATCTTTAGGGAGTCTGGTGAAGGACCTTTTCAGTGCAAAAGGGCATAATAAGAAAAGGAGGAGGCCCTAAACAACCATAACAGAGACACAAACTTGACCAGCATGTGATACGAGAACCAGTAAGAAGAGTCAAAGCTGCTCAGCCACATGGACTGATAAGGGCATTTAGAGTGTGGGGATGTTTATTCCAGTAGGATTGTCTGGTTGAGGACCCTGTCAGATGTTATGGTGAGGGAAAGGGAAAGCCATAAACAAAACATACAGACACAAATCTGTCAAACATAACACACAAAACCAAGAAACAAACCTTGTCAGTCACACTAATTGGTTTGCCACAGGCAAACTGAGGCTCTGCAGAAGTTGGGGATGTAAAGCTGAGGGTCCAGGATGTTGCGAGGAGGCGATAGTGAGACTGTGCAAAGGACAGAGGATGTGCAGGGCAAGGGGCTGTGGGGGAACAAAAGAGAAGTGGACAAAAGGAGGTTTAAAAGGGCCTGGTCCTGTGTAAACTAGGGCTGATGGATGCACTTGTCTGACTGAACCAGTGTTCTGGGTGCTAGCTGCTGGGGTCACATGTCTGTATCTGCCCAAAACCAAGTGTGAGCAGTGCGTTGGTCTCTATCAAACCTGACGCTTGGCCAGGTGGCAAGTGGGGGACCCGCGGGGTGGATAAGGGGGCCTGGGATCTGGTCAAGGGCGCTGGGTGGGCACAGGGGCTGTGACAGTGCTTAGGGGATCCACAGATATGTGTGTGCCTGTGAAGCTGGAAAGTGTCGTGTTCATGCCTGCACTAGTGACCTTCTGCCTTTGGGGCTGTCCATACGTGCATCTCACAGAGCTGTTTACGTGGGTGCAGCGCCTTGTTTGTGGCAGCCTGTGTAACCAGCTGTGTCTGTGCATCTGAGCATGTGTCTGTGTCTCTGGGATATGAACGCAGCAGGTACATCCATCAGAGACCTTGAGACCCTGGGGCGCAGGGCTGGGCTCCAGCAGGTGGGCATTAGGGAGCCCTAGGCTGGACCTGCTCGAGGCAGCAGTCACTCCTGACATCCCTTAGTATGTAGTAATGATTTTTAAAAAGCAAACAGCATTACTGTGAGGTAGTTGGAAGGAGAAAATACTGAATTTCTAGAGGTGATCTATCTTTATTGAAAGTACAATGGAACGAGGAGCCCATAACTCTTAAAATAACTACTGAAATTAGTTTTTTGAAAACAGCCTAAGAGAATATTTATTATGTTCCATTTCGCGTATGCAAAACTACATACTGATACTGATGTGAGGTTTTAGATTTATAGAGATAAAAATCTAGTGCTAGTTGAATACAATAACATTTCCCTCTTTGGGATTTTATAGACCTAGAGAACTGCACTTTTGATGCACATTTGAGATTTCTCCTGGTAGTAGCATGCCAACGATGACAGCAAGAATGATTTCCAGTTCTTCGTGTTCCATGAAGGCTGATGAAACACTGAAATGGGTTGTCCAGAGAGGTGGCAGAAGCCCCATCCCTGGAAATGTTCATGGTTGGATTGGATGGGGCTCTGAGCAACCTGATCTAGTTAAAGATGTCCCTGCTCACTGCAGGGGGATTGGACTAAATGACCTTTAAAGGTCCGTTCCATCCCACAGCATTCTATGATTCTGTGAAGCATTGGAAGTTAAAGCAGATGTACCACTGTGTATGTTGATTTGTTTCCTATGGGGCTGAAGAGAGAGAGAGGTAAAAAGGAGGTGTAATTACACTTTTATTTCCTTGCTTAAGTTCTTCAACAGACAGTGTTTAGCTAAAATAGAATGTTTGGCACATTATTGTTTCAGTATTCTTTTTGTTAATTGAAGTAGTTTTTCATTCTAACTATATTTCTGATTAAAATTAAAATTATAAGAATGAAATATGAAAATTCAGTCTTCCAGTAGAGTGCTTAATTGAGTTTTAAATTGCTATTTAAAGGTAAAAAAAATTGACTCAAGCCTGTATGAAGATTTTAAAAGCCATTATTTTGGAGATGAAATCCTGCACCGCCTAGATCTTTGCTCCATGTTGAAAAAAAAGCAACCGAATGGTTACTACTACTGTGAGTCCTCTATTGTTTTTGGTAAGTACATCTTCATTTTCCTGCTGTATCAATTGTGTCTATAAGTTATATGCCCAAAAAGCTGATTTTCTGGAGTGTATGTTAGGCGATTCCTGTAAGAATATCCACAGAGCCTGACAGAAGTCTGTCCTTCACCCCTGGCCCTACAGGAACATTGTGCAGTGTTTATTGCTGGCAGCTAAAGTTTATGTTCAACTATCCGTCCCCAGAATCTAATTCCATTTCTCGTCCTAAACTGAGTGTTTAAAATGAGATGTATGAGTCTCTGGAGCTGCTCATCTCTCTGTTGACTGTAAAGACAGGCTGTGTGACTAAGTTAGATTAGACGTGGTAATTATAGATGATTAAAGCTGAGGGAAGTGTCTCTGGTTTGGCAGAGCTGTGACCTTACTTGGACTATATTCATATACAGAGAGAACTGAAGTTCCAGCAGATTTCATAACTGTTCAGAATACCATCAAGACTTTAAAATTGTAGAGACACCTTGCCTAGATCATTACAGTGCTAGAAATCACAGCTGTGTCCTCCTGCTTTATCTGAACAAAAGCTTGATTAAAATTCCAGGCTTGCCTTCTCTTTTCTGCCCCAAGTTGTGTAGAGCTGGAACTTCAGGTGGTACACATGGAAGGGCTATGGCCTGAGAAACTCTGGGGTAATGGCTTGTACAATGAACCTCTCGGGGATGGTTACTTCCTAGTAGCTGATAGGGGAACATATGGCTGCTAGTAGTCATATTAACATGAGTTCAAACACCGTAAATGGAATAAGTAGAAAATGATGAGGATTTTTTCTTAAATGCAGTCACCCCTTTAAATCTAGGAAGGTATTGTGTGATGTGTTGGGAATATCTTAAAAACTACCATTCCTGCACCTGCGGAAGAAGGCAGATGACATGAGAAGATGGTCAAGTAGTAATACGGCAGAATGCAAAAGTTTTTATATTAATTGCTTTTTTTCACCTGTCTTAATTAGGCTGATTGTTGTGTTAGAGATGAATGTCAAAAGAAGTTTATAGCAGGGATCAGGTCATGGTCTTTGGAGGCCAGTTTATACTTTTTCTTCTTTGTACTGGTACAGCTTGGGTTTTGTGTTTCGGGGTTTTTTTCTTTTTTTTTTTTTTGCTGCAGTCGTGTCAAAGGTTGAATTTAGTGGTGCTGGAAGACATGGGATACTGAAATTCATACTAAAAGTCCATGTGAAGACTTAACTTCATCTTTTTTCTTCAGAAATAGAAATTTAGAAATAGAGCAAAACTCTATTTGGCATGTTGTCAATGAGCAATAGCTCCATCTCAAGAAGAATATGGACAGTCATAATAAATCTTAATAAAGAAAAGTCTTAACTTTGACCTAATTAAAGAAAAGAGAACATGTGTTCTTGTGTGGGTCCTCTAATAATTGGAAAGAAATGTGAGAAATCTTTTACAAGGGCCCTGAAGAATAAAATGCTTACTTAAAGACTATGATAAATTTGTTCTCATATACCTTGCCACATTTTCCAGATTTGTGATAAGCAGCAGAAATATATATATATAAAAAATTTGACTAAGAATCATTCCAACAAGCAAATTATTCAGTGGATTTAACATTTCCCACTCCAAAGCATACTAGCCTTAGTTAGTAATGAAAATATTCATGACCAAGGAATGATCGTATCCTCAGAAAAAAAGAACAAGACATGCAACATCAGGGAAATCTTCCAAGACCGTTGCCATCCCAACCAGCTGAATAGAAACATCTTCACTGGAATCTTTTATCATGTGGACAGTTTTAAAGGAAAGCCCTGTCTTCATCCTTGTGTAATAAGTAATCTCAGAAAGATGAAAACTTCTATTTGTTATGAAAATGCATTCTTAAGGACTAAGAAATCTCAAAAAGATGAAAAATGCTGTTTGCTGTGAAGATACATTGTTAAGGACTAAGAAATCTCAAGAATATGAAGACCTCATGAAGGTACTGTGTCCATCCCCAAATTCTGTAAAACCTTTAAAGGGATGATGAGGAAAGCTTCTGACCCAGGCATCTATTCTAGTTGAGCTAATTTTGATGGAAAGATCCAACTTTCAAAAGCGAATAATTGGCAGAAATCCACGTGCAGAACGCATTATACTCTGATTTTTCCTAAGCACATGTTGGATTTTTTTATAATCATAAAAAGTATACTTGGTTACTAGGCAGGTTGTACCTGGTTATACCTCGTGCCTCATCTGCTGTTTTTCAGCCACTCTTCAAGATCTGGATTGTTTCATTCTAAATGCTATAAAACTAACACTATGTTGGAAGCAAAGCATGTTCATGAACAGTTAGTAGAACTTCTAATTTCCTATTGTGTGGACTAGCCTTACATAAATATCGCTATTAAAAGTTAGCGGTGGTTCCAGGACTCCGGGAAGCTCTTTGGTAGCAACTCAGTTTCTGCCGTGTGGTAACTTTTTTCCTTGCCCATGCTGCAGCATTGCTGGTGGAAGTGCTTATTGGTCTTGAGGACTGTTTTGAGGACTTTTGATTAAATATTAATACAGTACTTCAAACATCAGGCACTTTGCAAATGCTAATTGCTGTTAATGTTTTTGTTTGCGCTTAGAGCCACCTTTATTTAGCTTGGATAGACTGTTAGGAAACTAATCCAAAGCAGTACAGATGAAAAAAGTGCAGGATGTCTGTGTAAATTAGGGACAAGACTATTGCAAAATCCAGACCAACAACATCTGTCTTTCTTTCTTTCTTTCTTTCTTTCTTTCTTTCTTTCTTTCTTTTATGTTTATTACCTTGTGTTATGCATGTCTCATAGTTACGTTTATATCTGTATATCTTATCTGTATTCTGTACATATTTGTACATTCAGATATTATTTATGTACTTCCAAATGCTAGAGAAAGAGAAGATGCAAGATTATTTAACATGGTATAAAATTTTTCATTTGGGGGAAATTGAGGCTCCACTATTCACAAATATACTTCAGAATATTTTGGAGTATTTATCTGATTAAGAAACTTGGTAAATAACTCGTTACACATAAAAGCTGCTTAGCAATATATTTGGTAGATATTGACAAAGTTTCTTCAAAACATTTGTTTAAATCTCTCTTCTTGAACTTGTTACTGACATCTCAGAATGCTAAAATGAGACAATCAGTCTTTCAGCTGTCTTTTGAATATGAGTCCTATTACACTGTTTATAACAGCAGCCAATCAACTGGTATTCAAAGCAAGAATCAAATGCTTGTTTGGCTTTAACTCAATCCCGGTGTGACAGCGTGTAAAGAATTTATAGTAAGTATCATTTTCACAGTCCTAACAGAATTCTCCTCTGAATTATTTACACATGACTACTATATCTGGCTTTCTCTAGTCATAGTACTTGAATGCTTGTTTGTCACTGATACTACACTATTATTGCCACTTTTCTCAGTCCTCTATGGACATACATGCATCTAACTCAAATCTATCCATTTAATTTTCTGCTTTTGTGCATGTTAATATATATTTATCTAAAGCCAACAGGAGAAGGAAAATGGCTATATTGGAACAGAGTCTAAATGACTTATTTTTTAATTTCAGAGAAGAAGAAGCTATATTTGAATGAATTTTGCAGATCTTGATTTAAAATGTGACTTGAATAAGGTTTTTAGTAACTATATGTAGCTAGGACATTAAAATAAACACAGGAGGGAGTTAATACGGTTCTGTTAATACATCAGAAAGAGTGAAAATTACTTAATGCAGGCAAAACACTGTATCCAGCTCTAGCTCTTTACATGTATATGTGTACTCAAGAAGTTATCTTTCCTTGAAATGCACAGAAAAAACAAAAACAGGGTTTACTTTTTATTACTTAGACTTGAATGTTATGCAAGCCAGACTTGAGTGTTATGTATCTGCTAAGATGAAAAGATCTAGAAAGGGATCAGAACTAACGTTAGAAACAAAAATCTGAACACAACAAAGAATTGCATGCTGCTGTGGCTATTAGGTGCCGCAACACATATCAGCTTGGTAGCTGCACATTTTAAAAGCATGTTTAAAAATATGGGAAGCATAAAACATTGATATGAATGAAGGTAGAGGTGAAACACCTGCTGAGTTGCAGCAGCGTGCACAGCAGGTAAACAGGCTTTGACAATATGTTGCTGAGCCACATCCACTATCTTCAACAGAACCTACAGACACCTGCACCAGATTTCTCCGCATCTGCATGGCAGCCCCCCGGGGTATGTATTCAGGAGGTAAAATTAGATGTGACAATGACAACAATATTGGAGCTTCATCCTCAAAGTAGAGTTCAGCTTATTCTTTGAAGCGCACAAACCAGCAAGCCAAAAAAGTGTCCTTTGTCAGACTAATCACCTCATGGCAGCTGTCATATGTCAACTCAAATCCCAGAGAAGATGAGAGGGAATGCTGCAATGAGTTTGACCTTTTCAATATATACTCCTTCACCTGAATGACTGGTCCATTCCTCATACCACTGTGAAGATGTTTAATAGACCCTCTTACCATCAAAGGGAGCATTTTGTAAATCATGTTAAATAGCATTACGTTACTCATGTAAATATTGTCAGGATCCATTCATGAAGACTTTTGTAGACTTGTTTCAAAGAAAAATTGTTTATAGTAATATAATGTGAAATTAGATTATGTACACATGCCAACCTGTATTCAGCCTGTGAACTGTGATAAGGTTCTCCTAAGTGGCTAATAAGGAGAAATTTATATATCAGACTGCCCCTGTGCTGTTCCTGAGGTAGAAGACCTTCAAGAAGTGTGTTCCTTGGTGGAAACCACCCAGCAGGTTACTATTACTTTCTGCACAGCCAGAACTCATATATCTGGAATGTGTGCCAAGCTGGAGGTTAAAATGCTGTTACAGTTCCTTTTAACCCTCGTAGTCTAGCAGAAGCAATATGGAAATTGAAATATCAGACTACAAACATCTATTTTAGCTGAATAAAAGCATAATAACATGGTAAAAGGTAATGTTCCTTGCTGCTCAAACACCTCAGACAGATGCCTTTTTAGGTAGCAGAACATTTGTGTGTTGATTTACCTTACAGTGAAACGGTGTACAAGTTCTGTGTCCAGTCTGACCACGTCATCAAGGTACCTTCTGCAGTTTTTCCAAAATGAGAGACACCTACAGAAAGTTGTTCATCCTAAAATGTGTGTGTAAGACAGGCAAGATCTAAGTGGTGTCTAAGATAGGCAAGATGTCAAAGATGCACTGCTTGAACAGGTGTTAGTATTTGTTAATTAGCATTCTTGCCAATTTATATGTATTTTTTAAAAGATAAAAATTTTCAACTAAATGACAAAAAGGTGCTTTATATTTCCAAGGTTCTGGTTTCTGAGGGAGATATTGAGATTATAAATGGATCATGTTACAAACAAATTTTATTCTTCCAGGTTGCTGCTGTTAGGCTGTTTGAACCATTTAAGTAACTTCTTAGTTACTTAAACTTTACTAACCTTGAGTTAGGATTTAGAGATGCAGTTTGTGTTTCCACATTACATTTTACAATGTTAGCCAGGCAGCTGCTCAACACCCATGTCTCAAACAAAGAACAAGATGCTACTGGTGGTACCTTGCATAAGAGCTCTCCAGACTGAAGATGAGTTTGTCAGCAATAGGTTTGAGGGACACCCACAAAGAAGAAAGAATTATGGAAGCATGAAGAACAGAGGAAAAGACTCATCTGTACCTGAAACAGAAAACAGATGTGATAATGTCACTCTGTGAAATTGAATACTGAGAAGTAATAGAAGATTGAAAAAAAAAAGAAAAGAACCAGAAAGTAATTGATAGTTGCATAGATTGTCAACATCCCTTGATCTGCTCTTTTAAAAAACTGTACTTACAGTGTCAAGCAAAAAATACAGTAGTGTTTTACCTTCATCGTCAAGGAAGGAGTGTGTTCAAACACAGCCTGTAATATCAAGTTTGCTCAATTTGTCTGAAATCATTTTGAAGTGGCACTGGCTTAAATGAAGAGAAAGAATGGTGTTTGTCTCCTTTAGATACTCTTCCTTCTCTGTCTACAGATGGTTAGACCTAAATGTGATTGATTTTATTGATACAGAAAGTAAACATTTTCTCACATTGGAAACAGCAATGGCAACCAGTTAATGTTGTTTTAATTGTCCAGATTTTACATGCTGCAAAACTAGACATATTATGTGTTGATTTCTTTTACTCTCCTTCTTACTCGAATGACAGTGGATCACTTCTTCTACAGTAATGAATCATTCTTTGATTTTATCTGGTATCTGTCCTTCTTTCTTGTTTTTCTATAATTTCAAAACACCTCTAGGTCTGTTTCTTTCACTTTTTAATTTTTTTACCGTGATAGTCTATTTGTAAGCTATCTTCTACTTTCTCCACTCTGTTAGGTTCTGAGTAGCCGCTCTTGAGTTACTTGCGTATCTATGATGCTTTTCCCAAATTTTTAATTAATAGTACGGCAGCCATATTGCTTTTGGATAAAAGTGTCTTGGGCAGCTTCCAAGGGGCTATTTCTTAAAATTAGTAATTAATTCACCATTCATGATGAGTTTGTCCACAGCTGCTGCAATTCTTTGCATGCAGTATGCTTAATAACTCTTTCACTACATAAAAATGTC
>NW_009693444.1:10345-25319 GCF_000703405.1 Apaloderma vittatum
TTCCCTAAAGCACTGGTGCTTAGCAGAGTAGTGTGATAGAATATTTATTATGAAGATGATTATTTTCAACATGGCAGAGGAACACTCATATTTTGCTTATTAACCTAGAAGCCAAGCTCTTTATGGACAGTGACTAGAAAGTGGCGATCCGATGGTTTCTCACACATATCAGATATTTTTCATTCACTACTGACAAGTGGTCTCCTTTTGATTCCTTTTTATTAGTCTGACATTAAAAGTTGATGGATTATTCTCTTTAGCACTAGCAACATATCCCATCTTATATCGCTACACTGGGCAGTTTCTTCTGTATTTAGCAACTTTCTGCTATTGAAACACTGACTTTATATATAGCCTTTTTCATAATGAGTTAGCATTTTTATATTAATTTTTTGAATGCCAGTTATAATTTAAAAACTGTACCAATACATTCTGTGTATGGACAAGGAAGAGAACAAGCTGACTGAGAGGGAAATAATCAATATAAATATGGTTTGAAAGTGGAAATTTACACTTTAAGATAGCATTTCATTGTTTTGATGGTAAATTCTAATATCCCTGACTTTGAGCTTTAATGCTGGCAAATGTGTAACGAACTTTTCATTAGACAGTGACAGGGAGCTTTAAAGACAAGAACATGATGTTTAGAATTTAATCATTTATCTCCTAATACTGAACGTAAGTAAAACCTTCTCATCTCTTTCTGTGATTTGTCATTCTGTGTTTATGACATATGTAGTATTTGCTTTATTGTACAAGGTAATTTTTGCAATTCCTTTAAAAAATACCATAATGTAATTCTGGTCAAAAGGCCATCATCCTTTTGTTTTTCAACAAAAAGATGTTTGAAGTAGTGATGTGTTTTCATGCCAAAGCTGTTATCAGTAGTTGAAAATAAGTGAAAATAACATTTTCCACAAATGACTTTCAAAAATATGTGCAATGGGATAAAACTGATGAAGTAAATCTAACAGCAAAGCATAAAAACATTTTTGACATCAGTAAGACTGTGATTCATGATTGATAGAAAATTTACTTTAGTATATAAAAAACACAGGATTGACATAGTATGCTATAAAATATAATACAGTGACATCCAGTATCTTTTTTGTATCTCAAGTATTTAAAGACATTTTCCCTCAGACAGTCCGAGCAACTAATTTATTCATAATTTAATATACTAAAAATACGTTGAAAATATGTAAATCATTAACTTAAAGATCTGTTAATCACAAAAAGTAAACAGACTACTCAGAAGGTGAGGAATAAATTAAATATGTAATATTCTTTCATTGAATAGGCAGGTAAAAGATAATTACTTTTTATTAGTAAAATTTTCCTAGCTAGGATGTTGCTTTTGTTGATTTTGTATTTGTTGTATAGTCTTAACATCAAATGGAAATTATGTTTGATTTACCATAATTGAATTAAGCTCTTCAGCAGTTCCTCCGAGGAGTGTTTTTCAGTAGTTTGAAGGACGTGGGTGAACGGAAAACCAGTTTTCCACCATTTTTCAGTTGTTGATGGTTAGTGTAGATCTGAAGATATTACCCAGTGTGCTGCATGGTTACACAGAGAGAGTCTGCTGTATTTCCTACCTAATCCCCGTGAGGTGTTCTAAAATAAGACATGGTTGCAGATCAGTAGAGATCTGTACTTTGGGGATAATACAAACACTGGCGTAGAAATGTAGATGTTGAGAATAAGGGATTGGTTTGGTTAATACCACAACTTACATTTCTTTGTCAGAACAGCGCTCAGCAACGAATAGAAACAGGTGGCTATTTCATTTCCACTAGTTTTCTTACTCTAGGCAGTTCATCAAATAGTTTTGGAGCCCCTGGTATTTGTAAAAGTTTCTTTTCAGTGGAATTAATTTCAAGATAAAATGTGACATATTTTAAAGCCTTGTTAATCTGCTGTATGGTGTCATTTCTTGTTTCCTAGAAAGCAGTAGAATGCAAGAGCAAGATTACATCAACCACAAGCTAAAACATGACATGATTGTCTTAACAGTAGCCTGCCAAATTACTTTTAATCTGTTTTTAAACACATCAGAAGGCACCATCACGGTGCCTGCTGAATGCGTAATACGCGATCTTCTATTTTTCAACTGAAGATCAAACATTTAAGATCTGAATTAAGATTTAATGACAGGAGAGAAATCTGAACCACCCCTCTGTTTATAGGGCAGTTAGACAGATCTGTTGGGTACAAAGAGTTGGAGGGTGCCGCTCATGCAGGGAAGTGAACTTTCTGGGAGGGTGCAACATACAATTCATAAACATGTTGTTTTATAACATAGGTGAAGAGTTTGTGTTTCTTCATGGTGAAGTATGTCTGAGTCTGCATGTGGGCCCTTATTTGTCACCTGTCCAGCTGGGGACAGTCCAACATTGGGCTTAATCCCTCGGTCCCACAGCTTGAAAATTTACAGGGGGGCGTGGGTTAGAATAAAAGCACTATGGGCACAACAGTGCCAAACCTTGCCTTTCATGGCTGGTAATAAATGACTGAGCATTGCATAAGAATTAAGTTTTTTACACGGCCTCTCATGCTATGTGAGCTTTCCTCCTCTGTTCGATTGCAAGATAAAATGTGGTAAACACTCGTGACATAAACTGTCTGATGCTGCTTCAGGGGTTCCAGGAACATGGCTTACCTGTGCTGTGGAACGGATGAGAAGCACTCGGGATGAGGTGGGGATGGCAATGCCTAGCGAATCTGTTCTTCCTGCTTCTGGTACTGGCTGCCATCTCTAGGCTGAAGCTACAGCACTCAGCTCTGTACGGATTGCTACACAGGCATCAGTAGGGCAGGAGACTTACATGGCCAAAGCTGTCGTGCCAGGCCTAGGGCAAACAGACATACACACTCAATACTTAGTAAACATTGTTGCAGACACCTGAAGTTAAGCTTCCCATTTTTTAAGTTTCTAAACATGTCTATGTTCTGTTTTCTGAGTCAGTGTGGATTCACAGTGCTTGCATTCTGAGCAGATACCTGTGTGTGTGTGGTTGGCGCAGTGCTGAGTTTGACAGCCTGAGTCAGCACCGCAGATTCCACCTGGATTTGGGTCAGCTGTGAGTACGGGAAGAGTAAGCTTCTTTTGTCTTCTCTAGGCTGCGTGGTTTTGCTTGATTTCTGAAGTGCTGAGACACTACAGTTGACCCTTTGGCATATACTTTTAAAAACCTCTACTGTAACATAGTGTTTTGCAAACAGCAGATTTGTCTTAAAGAATTCTGAGTAACCATCTACTGCCTCCAGATTACAGCACAAAGTAATTGCTGGCTGAAGACTGTTTAAAAACCCTTTTACCCTTAAAATCACTTATTTAAAGAAACAGTGAAAATGTCACGGCTGCATTTCAGTACTTAGGTACTGTTTCCATAGCTTGTGTATTTTCTTAAAATGTTTAATTGCATCAGAAACCCTAGATACTGAACTTTATGGCTTTAGTCAAGAGGACAAACAAAAGGCTTTCTTGCACATAAAACTGTTCCTAATTAAATGCACTTGGAAAGTGGGTCAAGCTGAACAGGAACAAAGCACTCTTATTCCAAAGTAAGAGTGTTCACATATGGAATTATTCAGAAACAGCTCTTAGTACTTTAAGATTCCCAGACAGTGTTAATCTGTTTCATCTTTCAAATGCAGGCAAGCCCTATAGTTTTCCTTCCCATTCCTATCTATTGTATTGCAAACACCAAACACATTGGCTGTTAAAAATTTACATCACTTGATTAGGATGTTATACAACGTTCAGCAGAAAAAGAGACTTCTTAGTCTATCTTTAATATTAGAAAGGTTATTTTCGCATGAAAGCAAGTAAAAGCAAGCATTTTTTTACACAGCAAATATACATACTTACGGTTTTACTCTTTTTGAAGTGTATGTTGGATTCTTTGTGATATTTATTATTGGTGAATTCCATTTTCTGTACATTGTAATTTCCTTTCCTGACATATTACCCAAGATGTAAGGACACTAATCTCCCAATACCTCAGTTACAATCCATAATCTGGATTAGCTGTTACCTCAGTCATTTACATCTTCCAGTTGTCTTGCAGTTACCTAGTTGTCTAGTCAGAGCTTCTCATATATTTTTCTTTCTTTTCAGAAATACACACAACATCTGGTTTATCTTCTGTCGTAATTCATTACCTGAATTGATTTGAATGTACTTGGTAATTTATATTCTCGGAGGTAGCTTTTCTTAATTTTGAAGTACACAAAACACATGAAGGCATACTGTTTCTTCAAATGGAGTTTAAAATATTATAGTACAATTCTTTATAGTCATAACAAAAATGTATTTAAAATCAAACCTAAGTCCATAATTTCAAATACAGATATGTAATAACTATTGTAAATAATTTCCTGATAAGCTATCATTTGTATTTTTACTGTTTCTCTGTGTCATGGGGCCTTTTTTTTGGCTTATATTAGAAATTTTCACCGTGCTGTAATTATTCAGGTTGCTTATGAGGAACAAGGGCTAAGAAGTTTTAAAAATGAAGCTATTTATGATTGTTTATCTGCTATTTCAATTTTAAACTCTCCAATCACTTTCAGTCCTTGACTGAAGTCTTGACTTCTTTCTGTTTGGGACTTCAGTGGTACAGGGTGAGTGGTGGCGAGGCTTACATAATGGAATTCTAAGGAGAAGAATAGTATTTTGGGAGACTATTACCCTGTGGTAGGGTAGATTCAAAAGTAAGAATTAGACGGTATGTTGCAGTAGTCAAGCACAAAATATTTTTGAGCTTTTACTTAGTATTTCACTTGTATAGACTCTAGATGTCTTAAACTGCTCAAACACATGGAGTAGTCAGCCGCATATATTTAGTAAGTTTGTCTTTTGTGGCAGTGGCTATTCTAACTATTGCTCTTTTATTTGAATATTTTTGCCTTTGATGGTTTATTTAATGTAACGGAAGAATCTGTAAGGGGCTACATTCTGTCATATGTATACATTTCTCCAATTGTGTAAATTTAAATGTGTGCAAATTCAAACACTGCTCCACAGTAGCAAAGAATTCAGATCTCAGAGGGCCAAAGAATGAGCCTCCCCCCCATGCTAAGTCAGACTCTGTAATCCTGTGATTATTTCTAGGAGGGTCAGGTCTTATGGAGATCACAGGCACAATGTTAAAATGCCCAACGGACTCTTAATCTTGTGGCCAATTTAGAAAAGGGAGTGTCCAGTTCCTGGATCCTAAGCAGATGGAGCCCAGTCTGTTCAATCTGAGCTAGTTCTGAACACGACTACTTCTACTGCTGGACAATTGTAGAATATGTGGGTTTTAATCATTTTTTTGGATACAGGCATATCGTTCCTGTCTAAATGCTCTGTTTGGTGCTTTCCTCTTTTTTTGATATTCATTGGAGACAAATTATCAGTATGTAGGGTTGATACATACCTACCTACATACATATATCTGTGTGTGTGCTGCCATGTTTGTGTCCATGTGCACGCATACTTGTCTGCATAGAATAATTCCTGGTATTTGCTTGACTGTGAGGTAGTGCACAATGTTTCTTTTTAAACAGCTCTTTTTTTCCTTGAAACCTAGTGATCAATTTAGCCACGGAAGTGGGTGGTGTTTGCATGGAGGAGGTTAAGAAAAAGCACACAAGAAAAGCATCGAATAAATGTGGGTTTGGACAGCCTTTGACAATGGGACTCATACGGTACCTTGACATACATCAAAGCAGCAGCAGTTGCAGAGTAGATTCCCCACGATAGGCTTTGGACTGAGCGCAGCCTAGATGCTTGTTTTCTCATGTATTGTTAGTACATGATTCATTGAAATGCTCCTTTTCTCTGGACACAGTTTGAAGAATCTCATATACTGATATGTTTGTGAGTGTCCATTTAAAGGAGCATCTTTTTTAATTGTACTTTTCTACCTTTTGTATGTGAGCTTATTTTTCAAGCTATGCTGTCTTTTGCATTCTTACATAAGAGCTTCATTAGTACTTAAATAAAAAGTTCACATTTAACATTATAAATAAATAAATAAATAAATCCTGGTCTGTCAATAATATAAAACATTTTGAAAATTGGAGCAGATACTGAAGGTGTAACCAGTGATTCCTCCTATCTCTAAAACATCCTTATCATTGCTAATGATGTAAACAAATATCTCTTTTCCTTCTCTAGGAGGGAAACACAGTTGTCGTTTGTACAATACACAGAAATTTTATGGAAATAAACAGAATCCAGAGCAACGCAAGGAAACCATTCTACTTCTTTTAAAGCCTAGTTATATATTATTATATTTTGTAAAGAAATATTTTTCAGTACATTGAGAAAAGGAGAAAGAATGTTATTTCACTTAGTAGATACTGTTTCCTCTCCTTGTTCTGACAGCAAATGCAGAATCACATTCCCATTTTTTTGACCTTTATAAATACCACTGTGTCCTTGGAGTAAAGAAATAGAATGCCCACTCAGTTACTCTTGTTGCACAGGGTTAATAGAGGCATCTTAGTCACAGCTCCCAATTCTTGAATTCTTTTTTAAGAATGAAAATATTTTTCTCAAAATCATGTAATTTTTGTACAAATTGAATAGGTGTTCAGATATGAAACTAAAATTACAGGACACACTTTCATCATAGTTCTAAATCTTAAAAACTTGAGATCGAAAGACAGCAAGCATGTATCTAGATAAAGACACAAGGAAGTCTTGTAGGTGAGGTGGTGTTTTTTGTGAACCTTCCAGGAAATCACTCCTAGTTGTTAGCCCACTTTTGACTCCATATTTCTAGGAGGACTTTCAGGTTATGCATTTTCTGTGTTACTAACTCTATATTAAGTAGATATCTCTTCTACATATTTTTATAGAGATTTGATAGAAAATCATAATGCACAAACTTTGCTTCACTTGTTTTTACTTTACTTTTTACTTCTTCCAGGAATACATAACATTCAGATTAATTATTACTAATACTCTTATAAACAATGACTTACAAAATAACAGTGATTTATTTGAAAATGTTTTTTAATTTTAAATCTATAAGTCTATTCTATTAATGTTTGAGTCTTGTCAGTAAGTAGTATAATTAGATTTGCGTTATTTTAATGTACTCCAATATTTTGTCTGTAATTGGAGGACAATAGAAAACTGGCAGAACTATTTTTTAAATCAGTCTAAAATTAGGAAGGTGTTGATCAGTAGCAAAAGAATGACTGGGTTCCAGCAGACCTTTCTGTTAAGAAAGGAGAACATGACTTTTTTCTTATTTAGGTTTTTCTGAGAAGAATGTATGAAGGGGATAACAAGAATCTGTGTATGACTAACCAAAAGCAGTTTAGTTCACAGTCATCTGAGAAAGCAAAAGCTGGCTGACATTCCCATTTCTCCTTTTCTTTCCATTTATAATGAGTTTTCTGCTTTGGTCTCAAGAAAACCTTGGAGCAGAATACCGTAAGAAATGAGTCAGTGTTACTGCCTGTCCTGATCTTTTAGCAGAGACTCTCTGGCACTTCTCTTCAGGATGATGAATCTGATATATTCACACACACGCAGCTGTGGCAATGTAATACCTATTAGTTAAAGTTAGACCAAGTTGCCTGACTTTCAGGCTTTTGGTGATGTGTTTATGACGTGTTGGTAGATCATATCTAAGAGGTCACCTGCAAGTGATAAGTGCAGATTATTCAGTGCACTTGCTGCAAAGATACAGTAATAATGAATGCTTTTTTTGCGCCTGTTTGTGAGAATTAACATTTCAAATCTGATGCTACTTTCCCCTTTCTTTTCATAGTGTAAATTAAAACAGTAAGCAAAAAAATAAAGAGAAACAGCTTTTAAAAAATATGGTTAGTAAGTGATTGCTAAACTAAATGTTTACAATACTCTAGAATATGTTGGCTAGATCCTGAAATATTTTCCATTGCCCCATTTCTGTCGTTTTAGGAAGGACTGCGAGCAAAGTTGTTCCTGAAATAATTTTCTTTTAACCAGTATAGTCAGAGCAGAGCTTAACAGATGAGTGCATTTGCTATCTGCAAAAGACTGTACGCTATGTATCAGTTTTAGCTGGGATAGATATGGGCTCAGCATTGTACATACTGCTTTAAATTACGTCGTGCATCTAGGATGAAAGCCATGGTCCTGCCCATGAATCAGGAAAAATGAGTCAAACAAGAGAGCCAGGGGCCGGTACTTGATTTCTGTTTAAACTCAAAGTGGAGACTGCTGAATTTTTGAAAAATAGCTGTTGCACAAAATAAAAAGCTGGAGATGGTTACACAGTCCAGCCTGATCTCTGCTGTATCATGGGCTGTTAGCCCACCTGGCCCTTCCCTGAGCTGAATGGGTTTAGATAGGCTGAAAAGATGATGTTCCTGTGGAGTCTCAGAGGGGTGTGCCTGCATGGCACACACCTGTGAGACTCCACAGGTGAGCACTTAAAATTAAGGATTCACTGTGCTGAACCTGGGCACTGGTCGGAGCCTCCTTCTTTCTTCCTGCTCCATTCACAGACCGTCTTCTCACTGTGGCTGATCTTTTCAAAGGACTGCTGGCTGTGAAAGAAAAGGAGCTATTTAAGGAAATATTCAAATCCAGAGATGCCTTTTCTGAAAGGCTTTGGGATGAAACGTTTTATTTCAAAGGAAAGGGAGTCAAAGGTTAATCCTTTTCTTTCAGAATATTTTTTTTTCTTTAAAATTTTATCAAACAGTTTGGCTAAGGTGTGTTTCTTGGTTAGCTACACAGTTTACTAAAGCAAATGTCAGCACACAGACACATTTCAGTGAACCATATTAAGGCGCAGCAATCTAGAAAGCATTGTAAGCTGACAACACCAAAACCTTATTAACTGCACTTTTTAAAAATGGAAGTTTTACATGGATTCTTTTGCTGACTTCGTGCTGCTTTCCTTTTTTCGTCTTGTGAATCACGAAAAGCCTTTGATACAATCTTAAAAACATAGCTGTGCATTTAATTGGCATTAGTCCCTTCAGTTCGGTTCTTTAATGCTAAGTATTTATTTGCACAGCACCAAATACCACATTTTCACTGGCATACCAGAATAATATGGGAAAAGATGAATAAATGACCTAAAATGCTGGGTTTTGTTCTCACCAGAAAGTCAGCAGAAATAACGTATTACTACTGATTTCCAGAGCTTGAAAGAAAGTAGGGCATCTGTCTGTTCAACATTTACTTTTTTTTCAGACTGTAAAAGTACATATTTAAGGACTTTTCTGCTGTTGCACTGTCAAGTACCTCTTATAAATGGAAAATTTACAGAAAGGACTACCTTAAATCTCAACTCTGTCCTGACTTGCATTCTTAGCAGCAACTTTAACAAGCAGAAGAAAAGGAACTTAGTAATTTTCTCAGAAAGTTAACAAATCGGGGCTGTGGAGCTCCAAGTTAGGGAATCGGGGAAAAGTTACAATACTGAAGAGTGTTGCAACACAAATAGAAAAAGGGGCTGTAATCAGGACCTCTCTGTGCAACCTTACGCCAGCTAAATTTTGAGCGTTTTCTGTGAGCCTATTTCTATGTGTTCCAAATCCCACGAGAATTCTACTATAGTGTGATAATGAAGAGCAATACATCAGCTAGAAAATACTGACTGGAGTCTGTGGCATTAGCAGATATGACACACAAAACTGTGCTACGGGGTCAGTGCATTTCACTGACTTTCTTGACAAACTTTGAAGGGAAAGAATATTAGTTGTCACCATTTTTTTTTTAAGTTTATTCAAGTTGCTAGTGGAAAATTCCTTTTTGGTTTTTGGAACAAGAAATCAAGTTTTAACATAATGTGATTAAGTATATATGCACATTACAAAAAAACCTCACTGTGCTGTGTTCATAATGCACTTTAGGTGTAAAAATTTGTCATGTTTGAATGGAGAACAAGGGAATTAAGTACAAGAACAGACTTCTAACTGCTTTTTCTTGGTAGCCAGGTTTTCGTTTTCATTTTCTTTAAAGCAAGCATTTAAAAGTGCTAAATATAATCAGGAAAGTAAAATATTCAAAACAATACTTGGGCAGAGAATGGAAGTCCTCTTAAAAAAAAGGCAAACAGCACAGTGATAATTTTTTGGAAATTAAGGTTTATCAATTTAGATATCAGAACATGGTAATCAGAACCTTGACACTGCCACATCTGTGTCGTGCTTAGTTTTTATACACATAAGAAAAAATATTCATTATTTGAATATAGTAAATAAGTTGAAAGTAAGGGGAAGGTTTTTCTATTCTTCTTCAAACTTTTTTGGTGTCCTCACAGTCAGGTTAGCTTTCGGTAAACCATCATTGACATGATAGCTGTCTCTAGCTCCTTACTGCTTGGCAGAATCACTGAGAGACTGCCAGGCTATGAGGAGAACTCTTTTCAAGCCACATTATCTCAACTGTTCAGTTCACCTTTGAAATTTTAGAAGGAAAAAGTATATAAGTACCAAAGTTTTTGCCTTGACTTAAATTGTGCTGGTTTTTTTCATACATCACATTTAGTAATTTATATTAAGTAAAGAGATTTGATTTCTTTTTGGGATTTTGGAGGGGTTTTCTCCTGCAATAACTAATGTATTCTTCAGTTTCTGGTCCTCCCACTTTTATACATTCCTTAATCTTGCTCTTCCACAGCAGCAAGAAGTAGCTGAATATTGAATTGAATGAATACTCAACAGGTCTCAGAGGCTTAGGCTTGTATGGTGGAAAGACCCTGAAGTGAGCTGTACCTTGCCTCAGCTTTTCACATTGTCCTTGTCTTGGGACTTGTTCTACAAGTCTCATATCTCAAGGAGGACACATTCTTGTATGCTGGAACCCACTATGTGAAGTCCGTCTCTCACTCACTCTCAGTCAGGCAAAATCACTGCAGGAATAGGTAGGATGCCTTGGGACACACACACACCACACATAGATACATCCACTCTGCAAAGAAGGGTGCCCTGAGTACTCTGAAGAGCTTGAATATGTTTGGGGTTTTCACCAAGAGGTGCCATATGGCACAATTCTAAATACGGTTCTGAATGCATTCCCGAGGGTAAGCAATCCGGACAGTTGGCACATTTGGTCCTGAGCCTTGCCCTGAGGTTGCACTTAAAATAGACGCAGGCGTATTGGTGGCTGCCATCCTAGCCTTTGCTGAAAAGGTGCAGTGCATTCAAATGTAGCTCACACAAATAGTGATTTACAGTGAACAGGAGCAAGATTCTCTCTCTAGAAGGCAGTGTTGTAAAACACATGTTAGTGGTGAGATTTCCCTGGAAGTATTTTAATGCAGTTTTAAAAAGCATGGCTAAAATAGGCACTTCTGTTTTAGAATGCAAATGCCAAGTCGGTATATTTTTTCTTGATAGTACTTGTTTCTAGCAATACTCTTAAACAATTGAAGAGCAGAAAATAAAATACTTAATAAAAGTTAATTTAGTCTAGTTGTTTAAGCTTATTCTCCAGAAAAAAAACAGAATTGGAAGTCTTTTCAGAATTACTGGACACAACTGAAAATATGATAGAATTGCACGTTGCACTGCAAACCGTTATCAGAAAGAAAGGGGAGCATAGTCTGCACTGTCAAACACTGTAGAAAAATGTTTGCATTTTCGGAAGTCCAACAGATGGTTTGTTTATCCCTGTTTTTTCTTCTAGGTGAGGATTGTAACTCTGATTTGGTAATTGCTCCCAAAACAACACTTACAGTGATACCCTGTCTTCTGCACTCTGTCTGTGTGTGTTTATGTACATTGGCTTGGGAACAACTTAGGTTCTGAGTGCAGGAATACTTTTTAGTTGAAATGCAGATTAGCTTTTCTTCCTCACCCACTTTTTACATAATTTGCACCACAAGCGTCATCTAAAAAAAGCTTTGCTAAGTTCCTTCTGGATCAGCTGAACAGCATTCAGGAGCATTAAGAAGGCTGAAATTGCCTCTACTTAGAATGAAGACATTTTCTTAGTCTTTATGTGCTCTCAAGAGAGACACTTTCCAAGATTCAAAACTGTAATTTCTGCTTGATGGGGGCCAAGATTTCTGTTTGTTGATTTTGCACCAGTTTGTCTTGATTAGTCTAGGCATCTATCCTTGATGTAGGATGGCACCTTGCCATTCCTTACCTGAAGAAATTCCACCCCTCTTTTTCAGTCGCAAGGTGCCCTCCAACTTCCCTGCCTCCCAACAAAATACATACCAGTGTCTGTTGGGATTTGTTCATTTTTAATAGTACTTCGGCTGTTTAGGCCTTATGCAGTTAGAGTTTTTATCATTTTATAACCAGTCACACTTAGGTGTCTGAATCAGCTGAAAGCTTTGCTGCTGTGCTGTAACTTCTGTTGAAATGTACTTTGTGTATCTCACAAAAATTTCCAGAGATGTTAAAAGAGAACAAGCTACAGGCCTTGAGTTAGCAAAGCACTGAAAATGGGATCATGCCCGCTTTTGTTACTGAATATGTGGCCGAATACTTAAGAGAGACCATCTCCAGCTCTGAAGGCTTCAACTGACTTCATAGTCCCTACCCTCATCTTGCAAGTGAGAGCACATACATTGATCTGGCCAGTGTTAAAAGGCCAGGGCCTTTCTTGAATCCTCCATTTCTTCTCTGTATCCACATTTGTGCTCATGTGCTTTCTTACTTTTGGCTAAAAGATGGCTTGTGGACGGATGAAAGAGGTCTGTCACTAGTTGTGACTATTCTATAATTGCTTAATAGAGTGTTCTTAGCCTGATGTCCATGGATTGCCAGGACTGCTTAGAAAGTGATCGGTAAGAACTGTGGTTACTGCAGATTTTAACAGAAGCATGCTTGGTTATAAGTACAAGAGGACATTCATATGCTGCTTTGTTAAACATGCTTGTCAAAAGATGACAGCACTGGGAGTTTTATATTCATTTAGCTACTACATAGATGTTATCTGTCTATAGAGAAGGAGATTATGCCTATGTAAAACTGAAACTATGTTATTGTTTGGTGTACTACTTGAACATTTCTGGTTTTTTTAACTTTTCCTAGTGGAGAATATTGTCCTGGTGGAGTATTTTCTTCCCTAAATACTGCCTGTGTTCGTGTTTTGATCCTAAGCGAAATGGAAGATGCTGCTCACTCTTAGAAATAGTCTCTCTGTGCTTTGGTGACTGGCTTCACTTATGCCCTGTAGTATTCATGTTTAATTCACTTACATTGTAGAATATGGGTCATGTTCTTCTCCTTTTGCTCTTGGTTTGGCTGACAGCATCTCCTCAAGTGAGGCAACTGCACAGCTGAAAGGAATTTCTATGAATATAGAGCTTAATAACTGTTATGAGTTATTTTAAAAACTTGTAGACATCTTGAGTTTTTATTTCTGTTACAGGAAGGTAATAATTCTTAAAACAATGGATGATTCAATTATTGCTAATAACAGTAGTGATGGAAAATAATTTTAAAAATTACAACTTAGCAACCTTATTTTAATGTATTTTAGTCCTGGAATAGTACTTAGCTTAAAGACAATTCTCTTTTCATATGGAACCATGCCTTACAAATGTTACATATATTACACTTGTTCGTCTTAGATAAGCTGACTTACCTCTGTAAGAAATATGAAATATTCATAGGATTCTCCAGACTGAGATTCTTACATGTAGGAAAACAAACATATAATTTCATGAATCAAATAGGAGTTTGAATATGAAGCAGTAGACATTTTGGTGGAGAATTACTGCCACTGATGAAATTACTGGTTTTCTGGAAAGCATGTAATACAAACTAGAACACTTTAAAAGTGCAGGTTAATAGTAGCAGAATTCATACCCTCATTTTATGGTAAATGGGTTGCTTTTGCAACTGTTAGCATTAGTCTTTAGAATATAAAAAAGTCATCTAACACTTATCATTTATTTTATAAGTGTAATAAGGAAAACTTTAGCATGATGAAGTTTATCATGAAAATTTTAATGATGCGTTATTCATCATTCATATTAGTATTAAATATTAAAAACCGTTGGTATCATAGGCTTTCTGTTATGTTCAATAGGTACTCATAATCTGTCAGTGGTTGCAGGTACTACCAGGGGAGGTCTGCAAGATTAGGTCTTTTCACAGAAAGCATTCTTGGATTTGATTTCTTCTGTTGTTTTGGATTTTGTTTTGTTTTGTTTTTTTTTTACATTCTGAACATAAAGAATGACTTTCAAAAACAAAGTGACTGCAGCCATGAAAGGCTGCTTTTCCAGTGCATACAAGATGATCTTTCAGAGAAACACTGGATCTCCTGGACAGGAATTTTTGTGCAGGCTTTCTAGACTGTAGTCCTGCAGTTTCTCTGTATGTCTGTGTTCCTTCATTATTAGCCTAATGACAGGAGGCTTGTGGGGTTATGCTTTGTGTATGTGCATGTGCGTGTGTCACCTGTCCATTACGACAATAAACTTAAAAGTTGTTGGCAAATTCCTAGTAAATTAAACAGATGTGCAAGTCTCCAGATATTAGATATCTACATATTAGCAGAAATATACATTCAGATAGAAGAGATGGATCTTATTAATTCCCACAATGAAAGAAAAAGTGCAGGATGACCTTAACTTTTAAGACCCATGGTGCGTCCAGGGACTGTTGTCATTATGAATGCCTTCCCATGGGTCAGTCTTCAGTATAAGTTCATAGGACACTAAAGAGCCACTGTCTAACAGAGCAATTTGTGGTGACAGCTAGTTGCAACAAAATCTGGGATGTTCATGGTACACAAGCATGCTTTGATAGCTGAGTATGTAAGCGCCCCTATAGAGTTTGTCCAATCCCTTTAAAAATTCAATGAGCCACAAGACAAGATAGGAAGCCATACATTTTTGGTTCTGTTGAATGCAAGAGTACTTAAACAAAATATACATCTTTAGTTTAGTTTTATTTACATACTTTGGACGAACAGACTGTTTGCCACAGGCTGTGCTCATTTACTATCCTCTCTCACTGTATGTGACAAATCACAGAATCACAGAATGTTAGGATTTGG
>NW_009693445.1:0-2585 GCF_000703405.1 Apaloderma vittatum
ACAAACATTTTTAACACAGTCTCTTACAGGGATGAATTAGAAATATTTTCTCTTTCTGTACAGCAGCGAATTCAGTATTTCGAAGATGACTGAATAGTGTCTTGGATAGTTTATTAATAACCAGTAATGTATTCGGTAAATACAAGCTGTAAGATGTCTTTCAGTATTCTCACACATGGAAGAGATGATATTTACATATTGAGAGGGCACTGCAAAGTTGTCATTGTTCAGAGCTGACTACCTGGACCGACAACAAGGAACCACCCAGTCTGCAGCTCACTCCTCCCTCCACCCTCATCTCCATAGGGATGTGGAGGGAGAAAATTCAACCAAAAAAAGAAGAGAAAAAAATAAAAAGGCTCAACAGTTGAGATTAAGGACAGGGAGAGGGTAATAATCTATCATTTGAGATGACAGGTGAAAAAACAGAGAGACTTGGGGAGAAAACATGGATTTAATTCACCCATAATGTGAGAGGAGCACATAAATAAATACAACCCGATCTTAAATACATTCGTCCCCACTCCTCCCATCTTCGTCCCCCTGATCAGTGCAAACTGGGGCAGAAGTTGGTGGGTATGGTCCACCTAGCCACTACTCATGGTCCATGGCAGCTCCTCCTTGAGAAAGAGGGCTCCTTTCAGTCTCTCTCTCATGCCATGTGGTGTCCAACTCACACAAGGCAAGCCTCTTTCTCCTTGTGAGTCCGTTGGTCACATGGATCACTTCAGGTGCATCCCCCACTGACGCTTGGTTTCTCTTTCCTCTTGCATGGGGCTCTGCATGTACCGACATATCCTGGATGTTCCCACCACCATCAGACCCCCAACTGGCAGGCACTCACCTTCCTGACATCTCATCCACCACAGGGCTCCAGGTAGAGGTTCTACTCCAGCAGCCTTTTCCCTCTACTTCTTCTCTGGGGCCCTTTCTCTTCTGAAGACTACATTCTTTTGTTCTCCTCCCACCTCTCTCTCCTCCAGCAGAAAAAATTCCCCAATATAAAATACAGGACAAGATGACACCCAGAAGAGAGAAAGAACCGTGGGATTATCTCTTAAATACCTTGATTGCAGAGGTGCTGATTGGTCTGGCCCTGACCAGAGATGGGTCCAACTCCTACCTGGGGATGGGGGAGGCTCTTGAAGTTTCTCATGAGTCATCCCACACAGCTCTACTTCCACTTCCCAAAAATCCCCAGACTCAAACATATGACAAAAGTATCTCAGGCAAAGTAATAACTCTTCTAATGAAGCATATTCCTCTTTTGTTTAACAATCTTACTGCTCAAAAGAGAAAGAGTAAAGTATTCATGGGTTAAATGGCATAATGCTCATGCTATCAATCTAGTTAGATTACCTTGACAAACTTGAAAAAATTGGATTGACTCAGTAAGGAGAAGAAACTAATGATATTTGCAATACCATGATGTATCCAGGATGTCAGTATAACAGAAGTAAGACAGTAACAAACTGACAAAAAGATTAGGAAAAATTTTTTCACTGTGAGGGTGACAGAGCACTGGCACAGGCTACCCAGAGAGGTTGTGGAGTCTCCTTCTCTGGAGAATTTCAAAACCCTCCTGAATGCGTTCCTGTGTGGTCTGCCCTAGGGGATCTTGCTCTGGCAGGGGGGTTAGACTAGACGATTTTTGAGGTCCCTGCCAACCCCTAGCATTCTGTGATTCTGTGATTGACTCTGTGAACATAGGGTTTATGAGAGGCTAATAAATTGATGGTCAGATGGGATATGTTAGGTCACTGCAAATATTACTAAAAACCTATGTTAAGGAGGTCAAATTGAGTAGTAGGCCACTGTTTTAGAGTTATCTGATTTCTCTCTAGCTTACATTATCTGTTTTAACAACATCTCAATTGATAAAGAACTTGGATGCTTGGCTCATCTGTTGATATATCCCTACACATGCCTAAATAAGAGTACCTATTCCCAAGTTGAATCCTTTCCCCATAATGCAGACATCTGAAGAAGTGATTACGTAGCCTAAACCTGTGCACCTAGTATTACAGTATCACAGTATCAGAGTATGCTAGGGGTTGGAAGGGACCTCAGAAGGTCATCTAGTCGAATCCCCCTGCCCGAGCAGGAACACCTAGATGATGTTACACAGGAACGTGTCCAGGCGGGTTTTGAATGTCTCCAGAGAAGGAGACTCCACAACCTCCCTGGGCAGCCTGTTCCAGTATTCTGTCACCCTTACTGAGAAGAAGTTTCTTCTCAAATTTAAGTGGAAACTCTTGTGCTCCAGTTTGATTCCATTACTACTTGTCCTGTCATTGTTTGCCACCAAGAAGAGCCTGGCTCCATCCTTGTGACACTCCCTCTTTATATATTTATAAACACTAATGAGGTCACCCCTCGGTCTCCTCTTCTCCAAACTAGAGACCCAGCTCCCTCAGTCTTTCCTCATAAGGGAAATGTTCCACTCCCTTAATCATCTTAGTTGCTCTGCGCTGAACTCTCTCAAGCAGTTCCCTGTCCTTCTTGAACGGAGGGGCCCAGAATTTGACACAATATTCCAGATGCAGTCTCACCAGGGCAGAGTAGAGGGGCAGGAGGACCTCTCT
>NW_009693445.1:2708-12092 GCF_000703405.1 Apaloderma vittatum
AAGGATACCTGGAGGGGTGAGGGAATTGCCAGGCAGTTGCACTTGCCACGCCGAGCAGGGACCTTTTGCCATTGCCCCCTGTCCTTTAATTCCTTGCACTCCTTGATCTTCTTTAACCTCTCCACTTCCTCTTTCAGCTCTGTCACAACCAGATTACGGAAGCTGTCAATTTCCCTCTCGCTTTATCTAATTTTACTTTACCTACTCACGTCCTCCCTGAGCTCTAACACTTCATCCTGGAGCTGCGGGACCTGGTTCAACAGGTCATCAACCTGCTCGCACCTCACACAGACATCCTCAGGATTGCTCCCAGGGAAAAGCTGTGACATTCCTCACAGACTGCGACCCGAACACCAACATCCCTTTGAGTGTGTGATGAGAGCACAATCCTCCTCCTCTGAGACGCTACCATGACTCCTTGATAAGGTGAAGTGCTTCAAATCTGCAGCAGTTCTCCCCTCCTTGGGTAGAAACAATAGGCTTGATTGTCTCATTCCCTGTGGGCAATGACTGATTGATATAGAAGAGTTCAGGATGGGACTGACAGATATAAAACAGGATTTACAGGACACCTGCAACATTTTAGTGCAGGATCTGGAGCCCAGAAAGAGTATGCTAATGAGCCAAAAAGGATGCTAAATAACCAGGTATGCATAAGTGTGTCTCTTTCCTCCCTAATATATATCTGAACTCAGGTGAAATGGAACACGTACATAGATTCATAGTAATTTTCTGTTTTACTACTTGAGGCCATATTTTTCTTTAGTATGAAAAATAATTTTGAACTTAATTTTGGTATAATCTACAAGAGAATAGTCTTTCACAGATTTTTTTTTTCTTTTATATTACTTAGAATTAAATCATAGAATCATAGAATCATAGAATGGCCTAGGCTGGAAGGGACCTTAGAGATCATTTTAATCCAGCCTCCCTGTCGCCAGGGACGCCACCTGTCGACTAGATCAGGCAACATATGGGGACCGAACGGGAATTGAACCCACGACCTTGGCGTTGTTAGTGCCACGCTTTTTTATTTTTCTGAAAAACAATTTTCCCAGGACTTGAATGTGATCATTTTTTCTTTTGCTCTTGAGCTAGTGCTGGTTTCACACATCATTATGCAAATTTCTGTTAAAAAACAGGTATACAACTAATACCGTTTTATGGACCTACGGTTAATAAGCCAAATAGCATGGAAATATTAACATAATCTTTGTTTAAGCTGATAGCAATACATCCTTTTATCACAAGTCAGAAAACAAGTTTTCTTCATGTAACCATCCAACACTACCACTCAAATAAAGCGCTTCACTAGCAAAACCCCAAAACACATTTGTGTTTAACAATCATTTCTGAGACTCATGGTGCTAAACTCACTTTAGATATGTTTTACTATAGATCTGCTATCTGATTCACAGAAATTATGCTGTGCTGAAAGCAGGAGCTAAATATCCTTTCACAGTTATACTCACCTGCCTTATATTTGGATCATATACCTCACTCAACACATACAATTCTGTCACTTTCACTTGGAAAATAACATGTATTGTAGTTACACAAAATATGTAGAAATGTTCAGCTCAAATATTTACAAAAGCACAGAAGTGGAGCCACCTCTGAAATAAATGAAACAAGAACAAAAAGATGAAGAGTTGTTGGAAAATAACACTATGAGCAAAGAGACAGCTTGGGAGCCTTAATATCTAGAAGAGTATCTTAATTTAAAATGCTCACAGAAAAGACAAAGTAAGAGACTGAGGAATTTACGTGTGTGAGAAGAATGGAATCTGATTTAGGTATATGAAGTTCTTGTTTACTTCTGCTATAAATATGTGCTGCAAGCAGGTTTGAACAAAAGTCGTTCTCATTAGTACTTCAAAAGAATGAAAATCTATGGTTTTTCCTATATTTTATTTTCAGCTTTAACAACAGCTTCAAATTTTCTGATGTACTTTGATTTTTGTTATTTTAATTATTTGATTGACATTCATAATTTTCTCTTTTTTTTGACAAAAATATTTTCATCAATAAGTCTCTCAGGAAGTACAAGTTACAAGCTCAAACAAGACTATAAAAGAGAACATAAAAAGCTTAAGTTTCCTGATCGAGTTTTCAGAGTAAAAAGTGAGGACTTCCATGACCCTCACCTTTGTTTTAAAACGTAAGAGCATATTTTAATTGTTTAGCCAAAAAATAGGAAAACACTGCAAAAAATAATTCTCTAAAATGTATTCTGAAAAAATAAAGTAGAAAATATTTATGTTTGAGTTAGAGAGAAAGGAGGGCAAGAATGAAAAAGTACTATCTTATAGCTGTTAGTTAAATTAAAATTATTTTTGACAATATTTTCATAATACTTCAAAAAAATTCTTGTTGAAGAAAGATTGCACACATACGGTTGTGTATTATTCATTGTTATAAATGCAGTGTCATAGATCTAGAACTGAGCAACAATTTTTTAAAAAATAGATTCTTTGTAACCTCAGAGTTCCAAAATCACAAAAATATAGTACAAAATAAAACCCCTAGATAATAAGGAAACAACAATACCCTGTGCTGTTTATTACATTTAAAAGAACTCAGATATATTTAGACAAAGACTCAGAGATATTTAATCGCATTTTATTAATATCACAACAGCAAAACATCTCTGTGCAAAGGACTCAGAAAAGACATTTTTTGAATCCATTAGATTAAGCCATGGCATTTGTCACTGTCATTGTGACAGCTGGAGATCCCTTAAGAAAAGTAGATCTCTTTCTCGATATTGTGTGTCAAAAGGATACTGTTTCTCAGCTAGTTGTGATACATGTGCCTGTGTTGGCAGCAGTAAGTTTGCATGATCACAGTATGTAGAGAAGGAAGTGAGCGGGGGGCTAACTGTAATCAAAACACTCTCTAGGCATAGCTACTTTTCTGGATTTTTTTGGATTATCATTGAGACTCTGGGCTTGAGGAGTCCTGTCTGCTGTGATGCCTGGTCTGGGACCCTTTTTTATTTTTCCTGCTTATTACCTTGTCATCTGGAATGCTCAGGTTCTTTATTACCATATTCTCTTGTATATTTGAATATATTTGCATGCTTATGTAATATATGTATATAGTTCAACAGCTTCATTGTTATTCTAAGTGTTATTTCTTTTTCATTAAACTGGTTCAAGTTTTGCTCAATCTCACAGTCTCTCTCCCAGGTTCCCCTGTTATCATCCCCTGGGAGGATGATGGGGAGATCACAGAGAGTGTCTGCCAAAGTTTAGTGTCCTCCCCAGCCTTAAACTTCAACAAACAGCTATTCCATGAGTGTTGTAACAGTATTCTAATAAATGTGTTCTAATTCTTCATCCAAACTATCAAGAATTAAGTCCATTATCGCATAAAAATGCAATAAGCATCACCTCTGCTATGAGTTATTTTTAAAATACCACAAGGTGAAGGCAGTAGTGCATGAAGCAGAGAAGTGGAAGAGCCGAGAAGAGTGTTCACATGCCAGTGCAGTCTGCAGTGATGTGTTTTGCAGTCTGAAATGAGCCTGGGATGGCCTGGAGGTACCTTAAGAATATGTCATGTTGTGGTAGAAAGGGCACTGCAGTGTGGCACATTCTCACTAATGACTTTTGTTTCCACTGGTTTATTCCTCATATTCTATTTGTGCAGTTTTTTTACTGAAGTCAATAATTTATTTTCAGCAATCAGAAAGCAAAAGGCAAGCGTTAAAACATGTATGAAAATTAATACAGACAAAGAGAGGTAATTAATAAAATTTTTGTATGGCACTCAGCAACAAGGAAGAGAATGATCTGCTCTTCCTTCTTATCCCCTTCATAACACAAGGCATATAAGTGCATTATGAGGGGTTAGCAGTCTCTAGTTGTGTCATTTCTTTGTTGTTCACTGATACCTCCAGGCTCATGTATTTCTGACTTGCCTTCTTTGCCAAAACTGAGTATTAGGTACACATCATAAAGAAAAAATAAGCCTATCTACTTGTAACTCTGATTACCTAAATGTTGCTAAAAAGAAATAGACAAAGATGGACAAACTATTAAGGTTTTAACAGTTTGATCTCAATAGAAAAATATACTAATCTGTCTTAACCCAAACAGATAGTCACACCTCCAGTATCTTCAGGTCATGGACTTACAACATGATGGGGAATCACAACCCAGGCATAATCTCTGCCTGGTCCTCAATCTTCATCCCTAACCAGTGAAATGACTATGAAATGGAAGCCAAAAGTGCAAAGCTACCATATTTCTTGGACTCATCAGGGTAAATCAGACATCTTGAGGAGGAACAGGAAGATCTATTCTGAGACACTTCCCTTTTTTGACAGCTCCTTCCTAGTCCATCCTTTGCAATCCACACCACTGGTCAAAATTATTTTCCTTGTAATGAAGCACTGCTTCTATTTTGCAGGAAGAAATTAGGATTGAAAAACATTAGTCAAAGGTCCTGACACCATATTTTTCTGTGTAGATAATCTACTTTAGCCATAAATGGACTCTTGGGTTAATAAGGCCAATCATATCTGCAGATTTAGGTCTTAAACATATCTGTAGCTAGTGACTGGAAAGCTGTAAAATCATCTGGTTGCATGAATAGTCAAACCTTGGTTCAGGCCATGTCTGCACTACTGTTTCTGTGCTGGTCAGTGGCATTTTTACTGGCACAGAAAGAAGTAGTAAAGTTATAAAACAAATTAAGGTATTTATCCAGCATATTCACAACCTTTTATAGCTGTGAGACTTTTATTGCCCAGTTAAGCCAAAAGGCTAGTAACAGCTAAATACATTTTAGTGCTACTTTTGTGTTTTTGTCTCATGTAAGTAAAATGGGAACTAAGGATGAAACTGAACTTGTAAAAGATTCCATTAATTTGTAATCTTCATCTTCATTAAAGTTTAATTATTTTTAGATCATGAGGGGAAAATATCTTTTTGCATGTTATATCTGAACAGGAATCTGTGCAGGACTGAGAGAAATAAGTCAGGGGAGTTTACCATTAATTTGAGCTTTCCTTTACCTGAACTTACTTCAAAACTGAAAAAAAAAAATAGAAAATCATATTGGTCCAACTGTGTGCAGAGCTCCTGTTGTTTAGTATAGAATTTTAACTTCTGAGATTTTCCTGGAGTCACAGAATATTCAGGTAAAAAGGATTTATAGCAAGAGGGTTTTTTCAGTGAATCCTTCTGAATTGCTGAGGAATTGATTTCTTTTATGGGATGTTGTTTCTTGCCGTAAGCAACACCAAAGACAGTGATTTCAGAGCCTTTCTATTTCTTGATCTGTTGTTGAAGTACCTTATATTTATAAAGATTTTCCTTGACATAGTGAGAAGTAAGTTATCTTTGCTCCTGACTCATCTGTAGCTGATTACTTCTCTTATTCTGTTAAAAAAGAGGAAGAGTTAAAATGAAGAATTGCGCATTTAATTCTCAGTTAAGTCATTTGTGTTCATATGCTATACTTAGTTTCTACAGCATTCTCTTTTTGTGTCCTTTAGCACACAATCTGGTAATCACTGTAAACCTGACAATTTTTGACTCGTTTTCTAATAAGATCCAAATGTTATGCAGCAGCTACTGAAAGTTACTGAAAAAGAAAGATACTGGTTTTGAGAAAGGGATTTTGTTCCTCTAGAGTGGAACCACCTTAGTGAAAAAAGTCTGACAGAAAACCACAGAGTTCTCGATCTTCTCTTTACTGTTCTGGCATAATGCTTTTTCAAAGCCAGAGTTTTGGTCATGGAAAGTTCCTCTCTGTATGTAAATCTTAAACTGCATATGTTAAGATATTTCAACTCTTCAGTGCATTTAGTTTGAACAAACTTGAATTGACTGAACTCATATTTAGAGAAAGGTCTTTTATTTGTAAATATAAGCGTATTCCCCCCTAAAATCCCACACTGGAAAAGGGGAAGAGTGTGAGGAGTCCTCCCCCTGAAGAAGAAGGAGTAGCAGAGACAACATGTGATGAACCAACCTCAACCTCATTCCCCATCCCCCTGTGCCACTTTGGGGAGGAGGTAGAAGAGTTGGGAGTGAAGTTAGGCCTGGAATGAAGGAAGCAGTGGAGAGAGAGAGGTGCTTTTAGTTTTGTCTTCCTTTCTTCTTTTCATACTTTATTTTTAATTGCCAATAAATTGAATAAATATCTCTGAAGTGTGTTTTGCTTCAGATAATAACTGATGAGTGATCTTGTCCTTATCTCAACCCACGAGCTTTTCATCTTATTTTATCGCCTGACCTGCCGAGGAAGGGGACTGAGAGAGTGGCTTGATGAGTACCTGACGGCCAGTCAATGTCAGCCTATCACATCGTAGCATGATATATACAGTATATATAGTAAGGCATTATGGGAAACCTGATTTGATGTTTTAGATATGGCTAGAGTGAAGAGTTTAGATTGCTTTTTATTATGACTCTTTGTTCTAAGCAATAGTGAGATCAGAGACATTCAGATTTTTTATATGAATGAATTAAGTCTTACCCTCGGCTTTCACCAGCTTTTCAAGCTGCATTTAGACAGGTGAAAAACTGTATCTTTCCTAGTCTTTCTCTACATAGTGTTCATTATGTGCTAACTCAGAAGGGATGATAGCTTTATGAAACCTGACTCTCCTTCTGCTCCGTTCTGTTTCTTTCATTCTCCCTCAAGCCAACGAGCTACAAATTGTTGCACTCGACCTCATTGCAATAGGGTCATTTTGAAGACCACGTATAGTTGTTCAAGGGCCCTTCACCTGGAGATTCCGTGATGGATTTTTGGGATATGGGCAAATGAACTCAGAATGAATGATGACAGGCAGGCCTTCTCTTCAACAGTTCAGAGGCTTTAGGGTGACTGGAGGGATCAGACACATATTGTCATGTGTATCAAGGAGGAGCCTGTGAGTATCTGAAGCAGCTCTACAGCAGCAAAGCTGGCTGTGAATATATCCAACACATTCCACTGCTTTCTAAGTGCCAAAGAGAGGGAACTGTTATCATCAACATGATAGATTGATATAGTTTTCTAATGATTACAAATTAAAATCTCTGCAATAAACTAGTGTTTTGTGGTATGCAGATTTCAGGACAACTCACTAAGCATAGTTTACAGGAAGGCGCAGATTACAAAGCTTATGAATCAGTGCCTACATTTTTAGTGGGCAGCATGGCAAAAGCTCAAGATCCTGAGAACATAACTCTATTCTCCTAAGTGCATTTAGAGCTGTTAAATGTTTAAAACAGTAAATGGCTAACTAAAATAAGAACAGAAATGTGACATTCATATAAGACTTACAGAGTGAAGACACTAGTATTAAGTGTTGGGGAAGATAGACCCTAAATTCAGTGAAGTTAATACAATTCTATTTCATGTTCAAAGAGTAAAATATTCAAAGAAAATACTGGTTGCACTTTGTGAAGCGTAGTGTTACCGCCCCTCTTTGAGGCATTAGAGTCTTGAAAGCCTACTCTGAATTTTATAGCTTACATCCATTTTCAAATTAGAAATGAGTAAGTGCAATCTCTTTAAGTAAGGGACAATATGATACTCAGTGTGTTAATGTATTAATATAACATTCAGTGCCAGTAGTACTTTAAAAGTACAAAACAATACCATGCAGAAATTTACAGGCTTATGCAATCCAGACTCCCTTAACAATGCACATAACATTCCTTAGAAATGTAGCCCAGAAAATTAGTGTGTTCTTGAGTGGTTGTCAAGACGTTAAATTATAGCTGCGCATTGTTTATTCCCAGGTCAGTTATCAAAAGCTACACACAGTCTTTAAAATTATACTCTTTATACAAGACAGGTATCAGAAACATTACAGGAATCATTTAACTTTTACATGAACATTTTAAAGGGAAGCTTGTGTCTCCAAGACATGGGGGAAGGCGCAATGTATTTTGAAAAGATCTCAATGTGAAGATGCATTCATGTGAATGCATCTTCACATTGAGTGAATGTGAAGATTCTTCACATTCACTTCACATTGAAGTGAATGTGAAGAAGCATTCAGAGTTTTAAATACTTGCAGTTAATGGAAAAGTTTGAGCTCCACAGAGCTTGTGGGTTGCTGTTCCCTGTGACATGTGCATTCCTGATGTTCTGTAGGACATCTCCTTGTACTAGAGAGCTTGTCCTCCTTCTATGGGAGAGGTAAAGGCTAGCACTCTTCCTTAGCGCTCACAAGCAGAAATAAAAGCTGACTGACTGGAGCTGATGTGCTCACTAATTCAATCTTAAAATGTGGGCTTTTTTGAAGACACAGTTTCTTGCAGAACAAATAAAATCTCTTCAGTGAAGGGTGGTGATTATTTCTTTTTCACTTCAGAGAAAGAACTTAGTAACTCAAAAGCTCACAAATAGCAGTAATAATCACCCTTCACAGATGAGATATACTGTAGATATAAAATGCACAGTTGTCACCTCTCTGAGTCTTCAGTTGTGGAGTTGATAAACAAAGAGAATGCCTAAGATTTCCCTTCCATGTAGACTAACTCTAATTCTTTTAACTGCCCTTTTCCCCTCCCCCCTTCTTTTCTCTGGTAGCCTTTAAAGTGCAGATCTACATGCAGCTACAGGAAAAGTAAAAAGTGAACGATTGTCTCCACAGAGTCTTCTGTGAACCAGTGGAGCTTCCTGAAGAGTCTGGCTGAAGGTCCTCTTTTGCTGTACAAGGTCTACTTTGACTTATGTTGATTTCTGTGGTAAGCAGTCATGCCACATGGGTGCCTAAGTATCTCAGTATTAAGGACACCTCCTCGCTTTGTCAGGATGAAACAATTTATACAACAAAAGGGCAGCCTGACATCAAAATTCAAATTATTTTGACAACCAGCAGAGACAGCAGGTGTAGAAAAATAGAGGTGACACCCACAGTGTTTTAGAGCAACTTCACGGATTCTTTGAATTGTACCCAACAGCCAGTTTCCTGGAGGACTGCACATGATAACTTCCTGGCATTCTCAAGATGAAAAGGAGCAACATATTAAATAGATATATGAACTTTCTAGCTGCTGGAAAGACTTCTGTTCTGCATAGTGGTGGGCTGGAGATTTACCTTTCCTGAATTAAAATAAATAAATAAATAGACACTATATTACAAATTTTTCAAACTGCATAATTGTAAGTTTCTGTGGCAGTACAGTTTGCCAATAATATAATAAGCTTTCTCTTTTTCTGCTAATCACAAGGTTCTTTCAACCCCGAACTTAGATTAAACACAGGATGTGGATGAAGACCTGTGAATTCACCTTGGTTCAGGATATTTAACATTGGGGAGTATTTTTTTAACTGTTTTCTTAACATAGAAACATCCACCTCTCCTTCAGAAATTATCTTGTTATGATTATTTAACATTCGTAGAGTACTGTATTGGGTTGGCTCAGC
>NW_009693446.1:0-1445 GCF_000703405.1 Apaloderma vittatum
CCTCTATAATAACTAATTATCTCTAACATCATTAATTACTCCTCTAACAATTCAGTATCCCTATAATAATTAATCCTTAAAGTAATTAATCATGCCTATAATAACTAATTCTCTCTAATATAATTAATTACTTCTAATCATCACTCCTATAACAATTAAGCATCCCATAACTATTAATCCCTATAATAATTAATTATCCCTAAAATAATTAATTACTCTTATAGCAATTAATTTTCCCTATAATGACTAATTATCCCTACAACAATTATCACTATAAAAACCAATTATGCCTATAAAACCTAATTGGTTTTAGGTTAATTACTCCCATAATAAATAATTCCTGTAATAATTCTCTCTATAGTAATTAATCAGCTCTAAAACAACTAATTGCCCCTAAAATAATTAATTAATCCTATAATTAAATTTTGCTATAATAATGAATTATCGCTCTGATAATTAAGAACTTCAATAATAATTAAGCACGTCTATAATAACTACTTAATAATATAATACAGTAATATAATGATATAGTAACAAATTATCCCTACAAAAATTAATTACTTCTATAATAAATAATTACTCCTGTGATAATTACTGCTAATTACCCATTTAATCAATCACTCCCTGAAATAACTAATTACTCCCTTAGATAATTAATTACTCCCTTGCACCATTAACTAAAACCCTTAGATTAATTCATTACTCTCATAAAACATTACCCCATAATAATTAATTACCCCATAATAATTAATTACCCCATAATTACCAATAATAATTAATTACACCGTAAAAATTAATTACTGCATAATAATTATTCACAACATAATAATCATTTATCCCATAATAACTAATCACACCTTTAAATAATTAATTATTGCCTGAGATAATTAATTACCACCTTAAATAACTAATTACTACCTGGGATAACTAATTGCACCCTCGCATAATTAATTACACCCTCAGATAATTATTTACTCCCTGAAAAATTAATACTCTCAGATTAACTAATTATCCCTATAGTAAGTAATTACCTTTTAGATAATTATTTATCCCTTTAAATACTTACCAGCTTAAATAATTAATTACTCCCTGAGATAATTAACACTGTTATATTAATTAATTACCCCATAACAGTTAAATACACTCTTACATAACTAATTCTCCCTTCAGATAATTAATTACTCTGTTAAATAAGTAATTGTTCACTTGATTAACTACTCCTTAATTACTTTTTAAATACATAATTATTCCTTAAATAATTAATTACTCCTAATTACCACCTAAATAACTATCTCTAATTAATTACCCCATAAATAATTAAGTGCTCTCTTGAACAATTAACTATCCCTAATTAATCACCACCTAGATGATTAACTATCTCTAGATAATTAATTACCCTAAATAATTAATTACTCTATTAAATGAATAATTACTCTATTAAATAA
>NW_009693447.1:0-624 GCF_000703405.1 Apaloderma vittatum
TCCAGCCTAGGCCAGTCTAGGATTTTATGATGCAGTTTTGGGCCCCCTGCGACAAGAAGGACCCTGAGGGCAATGGAACTGGTGAAGGATCTACAGCACAAGTCTGAGGAGGAGTGGCGGAGGAAACTGAGGTTGCTCAGCCTGGAGAAAAGGAGGCTGAGGGGACACCTTGTTCTCTACAGCTCCCTGAAAGGAGGGTGTAGAGAGGTGGGATCAGTCTGTTCAACCAAGTAGCAAGTGATAGGACAAGAGGACATGGCCTCAGGTTGCACCAAGGGAGGTTTAGATTGGTTATTGAAAAGAATGTCTTTATTGAGAAGGGTTATCGGGCATTGGAAGGAGCTGCCCAGGGCAGCGGTGGAGTCCCTGGAGGTATTTAAGAGCCGGGCAGCCCCAGCGCTCGGGGATGTGGCTCAGTCGAGAACTTGTCAGTGCTGGGTTCGCAGTTGGACTCCACAATCTTACAGATCTTTTCCAGTCGAGGTGATTCCGTGATTCTCCTCTATGTGGTGTTGCTTAGGCCAGTTGGCACCTTTTATTCTCTATTTTAATGTCTCCAAGGCAGAAGGGGGGGCAGTCGCGGCGCCAGGGGGCGCTGTTGCGCCGCGGAGCGCGCTCGGGGGG
>NW_009693448.1:0-1412 GCF_000703405.1 Apaloderma vittatum
GTAAATTGGGGCAAACTGGGTGCAAACCCAGAGTAACCCGTGTATAAACCCAGAGTAAACTTGGTGTAAATTGGGGCAAAACCTGCAGCAACTGGGGCAAACTGGGTGTAAACCCAGAGTAACATGTGTGTCAAACTGGGTGCAAACCCAGAGTAACCCGTGTATAAACCCAGAGTAAACTTGGTGTAAATTGGGGCAAACTGGGTGCAAACCCAGAGTTACCCGTGTATAAACCCAGAGTAAACTTGGAGTAAATTGGGGTAAACCGAGTGTAAACCCAGAGTAAACTTGGTGTAAATTGAGTGTAAACCTGCAGCAACTGGGGCAAACTGGGTGTAAACCCAGAGTAAACTTGGAGTAAATTGGGGTAAACCTGCAGTAAATTGGGGTAAATTGGGTGTTAACCCAGAGTAAACTTGGTGTAAATTGGATGTAAACCTGCAGTAACTGGGTGTAAACCCAGAGTAAGTTTGGTGTAAGCTGGGGTAAACCAGGTGTAAACCCAGAGTAACCTGGGTGTAAACCCAGAATAAACTTGGTGTAAACCCGCAGTAAATTGGGGCAAACTGGGTGTAAACCCAGAATAACCTGTGTGTAAATCCAGGGTAAGCTGGGTGTAAATTGGGTGTAAATCTGCAATAACTGGGGCAAACTGGGTGTAAACCCAGAGTAAACTTGGAGTAAATTGGGGTAAACCTGCAGTAAATTGGGGTAAATTGGGTGTTAACCCAGAGTAAACTTGGTGTAAATTGGATGTAAACCTGCAGTAACTGGGTGTAAACCCAGAGTAAGTTTGGTGTAAGCTGGGGTAAACCAGGTGTAAACCCAGAGTAACCTGGGTGTAAACCCAGAATAAACTTGGTGTAAACCCGCAGTAAATTGGGGCAAACTGGGTGTAAACCCAGAATAACCTGTGTGTAAATCCAGGGTAAGCTGGGTGTAAATTGGGTGTAAATCTGCAATAACTGGGGCAAACTGGGTGTAAACCCAGAGTAAACGTGGGGTAACCTGGGTGTAAACTCAGAATAAACTTGGTGTACACCTGCAATAAATTGGGGTAAACTGGGTGTAAACCCAGAGTAACCTGGGTGTGAATCCAGAGTAAACTTGGTGTAAATTGGGTGTAAACCTGCAGCAACCTGGGTGTGAATCCAGAGTAACCTGGGTGTAAACCCAGAATAAACTTGGTGTAAACCTGCAGTAAATTGGGGCAAACTGGATGTAAACCCAGAGTAAACCCCGTGTAAATTGGAGTAACCCCGTAGTAAGCCTCCAGCACCCTCATAGTAACCCCGTAGTAACCCCAGCGCCCCCCGCGAGTAACCCACGAGCAACCTCGGAGCAGGCCACGCCCCCTCCCATTAGCTCCACCCCCCCGAGATTTAAAGGGCCGGCGCCGCTTTGGTTTTTTT
>NW_009693449.1:0-1083 GCF_000703405.1 Apaloderma vittatum
GTCCCTGCTCTGGGAAGGCGCAGGGAGGAGGATCCTGAGATGGTCCCATGGTGGACCCCAACGGGATAAAGATCAGCTCGAGGTGTTGCACCCCCAGAGTGGGCACCCCGAGCCTGGGCCAAGGCCTGCCGGCCCCTCCTGGGGGGCAGGTGAGGGGGGGGCACATCCTAGGGGTGACACCAAGGCTGGGGCAGGCATCTTAGTTGGGATGGAACCTTCCGGATCCTCCCTCGGATGGACAACACGGCCAGGATGGACCCTTCCTGGGGATGGGCACCTGAGCTGGGACTCCCGGCTGGGATGGACCCCATGGCCGGGATGGGCATCGTAACCGGGATGGAAAAACGTCTTCACCAAAAGGGTGGTGACGCACTGGAATGGGTTGCGAGGGAGGTGGTGGAGTCACCATCCCGGGACTGGATGTGGCACTTCAGGAGATGGTTTGGTGTCACGATGGTGTAGGGCTGTCAGTTGGACTTGATGATCTTAAGGTCCTTTCCAACCTTGATGTTTCTGTGATTCTGTGATCTTAGCTGGAACAGGAGGAGGACATCAAGGACATCTTAGCTGGGATGGACATTTTAGTGGAAAAAGACATCTTATTAGCTGAGATGGACGTCTTAGCTGGACATCGTAACTGGGATGGGCATCTTAGCTGGGGTGGGCACCATAACTGGGATGGACACCGTAGCTGGGATGGACACCGTAACTGGGATGGACACCGTAACTGGGATGGACGCCGTAACTGGGATGGACACCATGGCTGGGATGGACACCATAGCTGGGATGGACACCGTAGCTGGGATGGACACCGTAACTGGGATGGACACCGTAGCTGGGATGGACACCGTAACTGGGATGGACGCCGTAACTGGGATGGACACCATGGCTGGGATGGACACCATAGCTGGGATGGACACCGTAGCTGGGATGGACACCATAGCTGGGATGGACACCGTAGCTGGGATGGACACCATAGCTGGGATGGACACCGTAGCTGGGATGGACGCCGTAACTGGGATGGACGCCGTAACTGGGATGGACACCATGGCTGGGATGGACACCATAGCTGGGATGGACACC
>NW_009693450.1:0-1197 GCF_000703405.1 Apaloderma vittatum
CCAGGTCCCCCATGTGTCCCATGCACCCGGGGTACCCCGAGCATCCCATGCAGTCTGGATGGCCCACGTGTCCTGTGCGTCCCAGGCACCCTGCGCACCTCATCCATCCCCTGTGCCCCATGGACTGCAGGTACTCTGTGCACCCCGAGCATCCCACACACCCCATGTGTCCTCTCTGCATTCCAGGCACCCCATTTATCCCATGCACACCATGCATCTCAGGTATCACAGGCACCCCACAAGTCCCCCATATCCCTGGGGCACATCCAGGTGCCTCACACACCCCGGCACCCCAGCTCACAGCTGGGTTCATGCCATGGCGTCGTGGTCCGGGGGAATCAGGCATGCAGGAGAAGCCTGTAGTACACCCTTGGGTGCACGTTTCTGGAGCATCCTCACAGCTCTGGTGGGAGCCTACAGGGAGCAGGGATACGGAGGGAGCTGCTCCACCTTCACACCAGCTTTGTGCCACCCTGCCACATGCTGCAGGGGGTCCTCGGCTACTTTCTGAGACTCCAGGGGAGCAGGATGGCAGGGCCAGGACAGGGGCAGCCAGACAGGGAAGGGGCACCCAAGGCTCCCTGGCAGAGGGTGGGTGACTCCAGAGAGCTCATCGGCCACCGTCCACTTGTGCGAGGCTGGGGCAGACCACCGACTCCAATAATCTGCCATCTCCTCCCTCCCATGGAGGATGTCCGCTCCTCCACCTTTGGGTCATGCAAAGGAAGGACAAGGCAGTTGGTGCTGGATTCTGCCTCATTTTTGGCAGAAGCAGGGTCCAGGCTGAGAGAAGCAGTGCTGGAATGAAGCCAGAGGAGACAACAATTCGTGACAGGGTCTGTCTGGGGTTATCAGGGGCTTGGATGTGGCTGGAGGGAGGCAAGAGCAGCCTTTCCCCATCCCCCGGAACATCATTTACCTCCAGCAAAATGCAGGGAGGCACCTGGCAGGCAAGAGCATCCCTCTTGCAGAGAAACAAGTGTCATGGGGTACTGCGGAGAGGAGGGGGGGGTTGGATCTTGCAATTTAGCAGGTATTATTTGGCAGCTATAAACAGAGCCTCTCACACAGCCGGGGAGAGATAAAGGTTGCAGTGCAGATACAGATTAGGTGGTTCCCTTGAGGCTGTGACACCTTGAGATAGAAGCAGATCTTCTTCAAGGGAACGGCTCGCTGGCAGCCTGGAAAACCTGGAGC
>NW_009693450.1:1275-1487 GCF_000703405.1 Apaloderma vittatum
GAGGGGCCAGTGGGTGCTGAGGGCACCAGGAGGTGCTGAGCATCACACCCAAGCTGGCTGTGCATGGCAGGGGGAGTGATGCAAAACAGGCAAAAAATGGCTGTTTGCAACACGTGTGCCTGCCTGTCTCACCCAGGAAGAGCCAAAGGAGAGACCCCAGGAGCGGGCGAAGGCTGCAGGCAGGCATGACCCATCCTGGAGTGACCCCCAGG
>NW_009693451.1:0-14015 GCF_000703405.1 Apaloderma vittatum
CGGGGGAGACCTTCCAGGGGCCTGACAGTGCATGGAGGGGCTGCAGGGAAGCTGGGGAGGGGCTGGTCACAAGGGGCTGTAGGGACAGGACGAGGGACAGTACCATAAAAGTACTGCAGAGTAGACTTAGCTTAGACATCAGGAGGAAGTTTTTCCACTCTGAGGGTGGGGGGACACTGGCCCAGGTTGCCCTGTGTGTCCCCTCCCTGGCAGTGCCCAGCAGCCTGAGCTGGCGGGAGGTGTCCCTGCCCATGGCCGGGGGTTGGACCAGATGGTCTTCAAGGTTCCTCCCAACACAAACCACTCTGTGACACAAGGGCATGGGGCAGATGGCATGGTCTCCTTCCAAGTGCCAGCAAAGCCACCGGTCATCTGTCATGGGCAGCTCTTTCGGGCAGATAGTTGCTGGTGTCCGGGGCTGAATTTCTCTCCCTCTTTCCCCTCGTTTTACCTTTAGATTCCCTGCAGCCCTTCCAGGCACTGTCAGGCTGCTCGAAGGTCTCCCCGGAGCCTTGTCCAGCCTCAACAGCCCCAACTCCCTCAGCCTGTCCTGCAGCAGAGCGGCTCCAGCCTCTGAGCATCCTCGTTGCCTCCCCCCCCCTCTGGACTTGTTTATGTTCTTTTTATGCTAGGGACTCAAGAGCTGCACACAGAACTGCAGGTGGGGTCTCACCAGAACAGAGAAGCAGAATTCCCACCCCAGATCTGCTGGCCAAACTAGGTTTGATGCAGCTCAGGACATGGTTGGCTTTTTGGGCTGCCACCGCACACTGCTGGCTCGTGTTGAGCATCTCACCAACCAACGTCCCCAAGTCCTTCTCTGCAAGGCTGCTCAGAATGAGAAGTAAGGAGAGGCTGGCAGTCCTCACTTTCCCTCTGTGTTGTGAGATTATAACAGGGACCAGTCACAGAGATATTGGCATGAAAGGAACAGAAATGGAAATGTGCACGTGGGAGGTCTTCAGGAAAAATAAATCAACGACAATTAGCAGAAAGAAGGGCCTGTGCACTCCCGTCAGGGGAGCTCGGGAGGGTGCAGCTCCCATCCAGCAGCGAGAACCACGCTCTGGTAGGTTACAGCACCAGTCACGCAACAGAAGACCCTGTGCCCCAACAAGAGGAGGATGCACAGACACCATTGCCCCTTCTGCCAGCAAAACCCCCAAACAACCGCTGACTCCCCAAGGACAGAGAAGAGCTGCCTAATGTCATTATCACCTGCCAGTGAGAACCCCAGAGGCACGTCTGACGGCTGACATCCCTCCGTACCACACACACAGAGTCCTGGCCAAACAACACAGGGCTGAGAGCAGACAGCTAAATTCTGTGAGGGGATGTCTGCGCGGGGTGAGAAGCAGTTGTGCAAATAAACCCTTCCATAAGATCTGACACTGAATCTTGGTACTCGGCAGGATCCACCCGGCCCACACAATTCCTTCCCTCACCTGCTTCTCCCAGTCCTTCGCCACTCTCTGCGCAAACAGCTTCTTCACTGAGGAGGAGGAAGAGGTGTGTTATCAGGGGGTGCAGAGAAATGGGGAAGAGCGCTGCTCGGCGATGCACAAATTCAGAGCCACAAGACCAGTTTTGTAATAACCATTACTTCTAGATCAGGCTTGTAGGCCAACAGGACACTGAATTCACGTTTGTCTGTGCTTAACCATGCAGTTAATATGCCTCATTTGAGCCTCTAAATTTGGAATCCACCTCACTAGATTTCCAGATACAAGATGAAAATTTGGTGATTTTCTGAGCATTTCATGACTTAAAAAAAAAAACGCCAAGCAAACAATCCTGGTAGATATGGAGAGTCGGCTTTAACAAGCGGGGGAACAATTCTACGGTTTAACAAGAAGCCTGAACCATGTGTTGATTTTTAGGACTTATTTTTCTATCACAGGAAATTACTTATTGATGTAGCAGCCTTCACATGGGCACCAGGAGACACACGTGGGCTGAAACAAGTAAGGAAGGAAGAATATCTACTTCTGACTTTTGCTGGGTTCAGCACCAAAACCCCAAAAAAGGACAATCTTGTCATTTGTGAAAAGATAACTTCCCCCTACTGTTTGTTCTATAAATAGAGCCCTGTTTAAAAAGCGCCTGTCAATGGCAAGCCAAGCAAAAGGTGCAAAAAAGATGTGCACAGCGAGCGCACATCACCTCACAACAGCTGCGAAAGCCTGACTCAGATCCAGATCACTCGAGTTTAATATAAAACAAAATAACTTTAAATAAAAGAAAAACACACACCACCCACAATTAAACTCCTTCCCCTCAGTAAACTGAGTTGAAAAGCTTGGGGGGAAAAAAAAACCACAACACACCAAGCCACCCGTATTGCAGGCAAGAGGAGTCTTCATTTTCTAATGAAAAAATACATCCCACAGTATCAAACCTTCCTTCAGGAACCACCCTGTGCTGAGCTCCACGTCCCCCTGCACATCGAAGCGTGAGCACTGCAGCCTCTGGCCGTGCCAGCAGTGCCACTGCCGCAGCGTCCCGCAGCTGTGGGGACAACACCCATGACGTGGAGGGACAAGGACAAGTGTATTTTCCTCACGGACAAGAAACACAAGACAGACACACAGAAATCACAGTAACATCTTTATTATAAAAACGCTTAAGTGTCCAAAAATTTCTGGAGTACTACAAGACCTCCCTTTGTTTCAGGTACTTCTTTAATTTCATAATGCATACTAGAATTATGTTGTTAGACAGAAAATGGATTATTTTTTTTCCTTAAGTTCTCTCAAAATTCTATGTTCCAGTTTAAAATGTAAGGAGTCATAGAAAAAGCCCAACAGACAAGGCAATCGGCATTCTAATTCCACTTCTCCTTGAAAACAACCTCTAAAAACCACGTCAGCAGCTCAGTGTACACATGAGTAAAGCGCATGGGAACTGAAGTTGCAAAACAGAAAGCATTTTAGAAAAAGAAATATCCTTTCTTTATAGCACAGTGCAATTTAAACCAAGCGTGTGGCTGACTTGACAAGTAATACTCACAAAGATACAACACAATTTGTGCTCAGATAAAAAGCTTGACTGACAGGAATGGAATGTTCCATAAAACGCTGTGCAAAAAAAAAAAATACAGAATTGAGTGTCAAAGACAAATGCTTGATTTACACATTTTTGTACAAAAAGGGAATGACTGGCTGCACGTGCCAAGTGAGGTAATCGGAACTGCCGTGAGCTGCTCTGCACGGGCAAAAGGCACACGCAGATACACTTCACACCGCAGAGCCCTGCCGCTGACATTTAGACGCTTTCTTTGGAAAACACGAGCCTACGTACAAACACTATTGACTCTCAAAGCCATTTTCATATTTGCCCAACATTCCGAATACAGCTCGGCATCGGGAATTACGGAAAGCCACTTAAGATTTATACCAGATTTACACCTAATAAAATGGCATCGTGCTATCCCTCAGTGGAAGCATCTTCCTCATCACCTTCCTTAACACCTGATTTAGGGGAAAAGGGGGAAGAGGACTGGGTGCTCCTCCAGCAAAGGCCACCCAGCAGCGCACCCGGAGCTGAAATGACTTTGGCGTGTCCAGGGCGGGCTCTGCAGGGGCAGGTGCCTGCCGGGCACGAACCTCCAGAGGCTGAACAGGAACTATCGTGTGTGGGTCCCGGCCAGCCTGAGACCCCTCAGCCAGGGCTGAGCTCACACACTACACATGTTCCAGCGATCAGCATCCTTAATTAGCTGATACTTATCTTCACAGTATGTTAGTGATGTATTTAACAGGAAGGCACCTAAAGAATTACTTCATAAGTGAGAGAGCGCGGCAAAACTACCTGGCCAGAAGCTGCAGAAGCAGAGGCTGGTGTTTTACCGCATACACTGGTTATGCTGGGATTAACTCTTTTTTTTTGTTTTAGTTAAAACATTCAATTCTACCATCAGGATTTGTACCTCTTATTACTTTTAGGCACTTTAAAAGAGTCCCCTTTTAGGGACAGGGTACATATTAAACAGAAAAATAAATGTTTGCTACAGCCAGGAAGGGGAAAGGGTTGTGAGAAAAATTCTCATAATCTTTAATTTTTTTAAAAAAGCAGATTACTACAGCTGTAAAGAGCAATCAGTCTAAGCTGCGGATTTACTTTGGTTTTCTTGGAATGGCACCAGCAAGCCTAGATACGCCAACCAGTCTGCTCTGCTTTGGAGTCCAGACCTGAAGCACAGCAGCTTCCTCCGTACGATCAGGCTAGAGGATGCAATTGCTGAACTTAATCTTCTAACCAGCACAGGATTAAGAAAAAAGACGGATCAAACTCATTCTTTGGCAGTAAACACAATTTAAAAACAAAAAGCCCCAACCCTGCTGGCACAAACAAGATACCTAACGAGGCACTGAAGAGATATAATCTTCTGGAGTGCAAAGCTGATTTATCTGGCCCTGACTGGCTCCTCTACACATTCATATGCACAGCAGATAAGAAATATAAAATCTGTTTGGTACCCAGAAGGAATTAATCTTCATTCACATCTAAGTGTACAAAACCGACCGAGGTAAAAGGCACAGCCTTCAGCGTCACCAAACAGAGCTGGAGAGCACGCACGCATGGGCAACCACAGCTGCTGCGAGGATTTGGCATCGATCTGGCACTGCAAAGCGATTTTTTTTTTGATAATGCACTTCCTAGATGGCATTTCAGTAATGTCAGTTCTTATAACGGATCTGACAGCGCTCTGATTTGAGGGGGAACGGCCTCCCTCCTCTTCAAGAATTTCCTAGCACTTCCACGCTGTTTTCATCGAGTACAAAGGGAGAAGGGAAGTCTTTGTTCTTCATGTACGCCTCCAGACCCTGAGAACGTGTGAAAACAGGACCGTTAGGTTGTAAATGCGTCAGGCTGGTTACCTGCGCTATGTTTAAGCCTACACGATGCCCTCAACGCAGGGCTGGCTACCCCAGGTTAAAAGGTCTCAGGAAGGACAGACAACAGCCACAGCTTCACCAGTGACAGCGATGGAAAGCGTTTCAGCCCCGAGCCTGGGCTGCACGAAGGGGAGGCGCCGATGAACCATAAAACAACAGATCTCAGAAATGAGCTTCCTGGGGAGGGCAGGCATGGGGAGGTGTGTCCTTAACTCACATTACACTAATCCTAGCAAAGAAAAGTCGACTTAAACCACCTTGCTTTCAATTTGCTCTCACAACACACCGATGGCGATGAGCTCACTGCCTGCACGCAGAACCCCAGCCAAGACGGAAAGTTTCACAAACACCCTGCCCCAGTGCCCACGTATCCTGCAATCCACTGTTTCTCACCCTGTCTGTCCAACACAGGGAAGCTCCTCTGCTCACTAATAGATGTAATTTCACAGTGGCAAACTTGAGAAATCTAAGATGTGGTTTCTCTAAAATCAGTGCACACATCGCACTTCTTTGGTGCTCGCTCACCGTGGGAGACAGGCACAAACGAGCACATAACCCGACGCAGCAGCCCCGTGGATTTGCTAATTTTAATATTCTGCGCTTTGCATTCAGAAGACCTCAAAGCGCTTGTGAGGCTTAATGAAACTGCAGCCTCATTGCAAATCTCAATTTTACAGATGGCTAAAACCGAGAATGAAGAAACTGCTGGAGAGAAAAAAAGAAACAGGGCCCAAGCCCCAGTTCCCTTATCTTACCATTTCCCAGCAAGGCCAGGCTGAAGAAATTCCCCGTGTTTGGAAGGAAATCAGGTGCCTACCTGCACACTCTTAAAAACACCTCCACAGATAGTTATTCTCACCTCTCCAAAGTAAGACACTAAGGGAGAAATCTCACACACAGCCGGAGGATCTTCAGTTCCTGAGAGACTAGAGAAGAGAGCACAGGATTAACTTCTTGCTATGCTTAAAAACCAGTGCATCTTCAAAAGATCATGAAGGATAGCCAGAAGGATAAGACAGTTGTTATATTCATGTGCATCAGACATCACTCAAATACAAAGTATGGAAAACATAAGGGAATTAGCAGGTCCCAAACATTTCTCATTGAAACAAGAACTTTGCTTTCACAGAGCTTCTTTTCAAGTAAAACGAGCAGCCGGCGCGTTATGAAACTATGGGCTGATGAAGTAATAGCCCCATGGAGTTAAAAGCAGCTTCCCGTTCAGTATCTGGACTGGTAACTGCTCTAACAGCTGATCCTCAATCCCACCTGAGAATCTTACTGAGCTTTATGCACTGGGGCCATATTCTGAAGAGCTGGCGAGGACTACAAATTACAATTCCTTGGGCTGGCTAAATCCAAATGACAGAAAAGGTTGCCCCTACTTAACGAGCAACTGCGGGAGTCTTCAACTCCCGACGCCAAGGGCAGGAATGTCTGCCGGCAATAAAGCCCGGAGCACTGTGCCTGGAGTGCAGTGCTCCCAGTCACTAACAGAGCAGGAGCTGGAACAGATGTTGCTCTGTGTGTTCAGGAAAGACCAGTCAAACCAAAATCTCGCCGAGCCACCCTGCGACCAAACTAACGGCTGGTTTTGTAGAGCACAGTACACGCCGCTGGCTAGCTGCACGTTGGTCAGCCACGAGCAGAGACGGTCACGGAGGTTCGTACCTGAGTTTCTCTGGTATCCTGCAACCGTTTTCATCCAGAAATCTGGCCCCAGCCTTGAGAGCCCAGCGGTAGTGCTGGGCCAGGAGCGCTTGCTGAGCAGTGGTAGGAGTGTCTTTGTCAGCTGTGTCTGCGTTTTTGAGGGGCGAAAACTCCTCTTCTCTCAAAACTTCAAATGCCACAAAATTCCTACCAGCAAAGGAGAGAAAGCAATGATAATGAGAAACTAAGCTAAGCATCAGCCCTGTGGGTGCAACAACAACTTGCATGAGGAAAGGCTCATACATATTTTCAGGAGCAGGGATGTAGGCAGCCTGGGGCTGCCAAGCTAAGGCAGGCCCACCTCCCATCTGAAAAGCAAAGAAGTTCCAGGGCTCCACAATGAAAAAATACAACCAGAAGCGTCGCCCCTTTGGGAACGTAACAGCAGCCTCACAACCCTCCAGAGCTGCGCGTAGCAGCTCCGCAGAGATCCCACAGAAACCTCTCCAGGCACTGGACACAAAAAGTCTCGGCCACGAGCAGGGCAGGATGGAGAGAGCGGTGATGCCCGAAGCCCGGACACAGCGCCGAGCTGGGCGGCTCCTGCTTCAGAGCCGCACCCCTCCTCCGAAAAGGGCCGCTCCGCTTGGGAGTGTGCGGGCAAGGATCAGCTGAGCACACCAGCTCCCAGGGAGGAATAAGCGATACGGGAGGATTCACAGTTGAGCGTTAAGTACAGCTGTTCACCAGAAACGGGAATGCAAATTACAAAACCCCACAGCAGCATCTGCGTGTTTCTGCATTTCACGTGCGAAGAGCAGCTGCCCAGCTGTTTTGCAGTATTATTAAAAAAGCACAAGGAACCGCTGCGTGCAAGTGAGTCCTTTCAAAGCTCAGCACTCGGCGCTGTTTCCATCACACCGGTTTTGCCTTTGGTGTGATACTTCTTTACTGACCGCATCTCCAGAAATGGAGACCAGTTCAAGCCTTAAGCTCTCTATCCTAAAGCAAATCCTCTAAAAAGAAAAAAAAAAAACCACTAACCCCAAACAAAATTAATTCAGTTCGCCTAAGGTCTCTTTTTATTTAAGCCTAAAACAGAATCTTTACTGCTGAACTCGAGACCTCAGAAAATAGGTTTGGCAAGAACGCTTCTGCTAAACTACTCAGTTATTAAAATCCCACATTCTCCAAACACAAAGTACCCCTGCCTGCGCTAACATAGCGCTCTCAGCTATGTTTCAGAGCTTGGCAAGTCAACACTGACAGTAACCACAGCAACAGTAACTTGGCCCCACAGCGCTTAAGCAACCTGTTCTCCCAGCACAAAGGGTGTGAGCTGAGCCCTGGCACTGCACGCACCAAAACCAGAACCAGAGCTGCAGTTGCCATAGGAGCCACAATCCTGAAAGATCTGATTTTTGCAAGTCTGAATGCTCCGACATCGGCTTGGATTAAACATTGGCTTTGCGCTCCCTTTATTTTTTTTCCTTTCTGTCTGTCTTTCTTTCACAGGGCTGCTGGAGGCCGGGCCAGCCAACACACCCTCAGTGGAACTGAACAGTTGTGGGAGCACAGGGAGAGCAAGCCCGGCCGCTGCCGAGTGTCCTCTCGGAGCCTGTGGAGTTACTGTTGTGTAGGAACCTGGTGTAGATCCAACAGCCTTTCTAACGAGCCACCCACAGAACACGTGCTCCCTGGCACAGCCCGTTACAACCTACAGTCATTCAAATAAACATTGAGAAAGGGAGGAAAAAAAATAAAATCATGTCTACCACTAACTTAGAGAACTGGAACACATCAAACACAAACTTCTCCAGCTTTATCCCGTTCGGTTTTAGCGGTTTTACCAGATTTCCCTCCTCGTCAATGTAGGGCACCTTCTTTATGGCTACGTGATGCCTCAACTGCGGCTCATATTTCCTGCAAAAGGAGAAGAAAAGTTCATTTCACTGATGCCCACTTTGAAAAAAGCAGAATGCTTCTGGGAAGCAGATGACTTGTTACTACTCTGGGTCATCTCTCAACTGCCGTGGGTGTTGCTCTCTCCAAAGCGACCCAAGTCACATCCAGGAAACCCTTCACCGAGCAGAGCAGCCCAGCCAGCGACACTCCCTGTGCCGCTGCGACATGACAGAGAAACAAGAGGAGAGGGAGAACCCAGCATCAAGCTGAAATTGCAGGCAGAGGTAAAAAAAGAAACCTAAATTGTTATCTGACCAGGGTGACAACGGAGCAGAGCAGATCCCTCACAGGAGTGGATCACGCTTTTCAGGGAGGCTGCACACCTGCTCGCTGGACCCCAGCAGTGCGTCCCCACCTCCCGACACTGAGGTGCAGAGTCCTCCTCCAGCTTCACCCTCTGCCCCCGGGGACGGCACATGTGACCTTCCCACTGAAAACCCTCGGTGTGGGGCTGCAGCCCTGACCACCAGCCCTTGCAGCCCTCGTGGCTGCTCATCCTTGCAGGCCCAGGAAAGCCACGTGCTCCTGTATCTCCGTCGATTTAGCTACAGCAAAGCACGGGACCTCTCCATTGGGGAGGGCCTGAAGAGCACGCTAGGGCTGTTAGGAAGGGGACACAACTGGATTAGAGGAGAGAGAGGGCGAACAGCAGAGCAGGAGATACCTATAACTGAAATTAAAGAGTGGGAAATGAAACCCCCGCTCTTGGAGGCACTTCTGGGCTGCACAGCCACCCGACAGGTCTGCTGGAACTTACTGGGCCACCATCTCCAGGAACTCAACCGTGAAGAAATGGTTGCAGATATTGCCAGCGCTGTACAGGAGCCCCCCCTCGGGGCTTTGCTGCTGCGCAGTCTCCAGGCTGATCTCACTGTACTCCACCACCTGGTAGACCCCATCCACAGAGCACACCACCCCGACGGGCTCCGTGGGGTACGCCTTCTCCACCACCTGCAGCCACAGGACAGAGGGCTGTGACAAGGAGCAGAAAACCCCTCCACTCGTCCAACTCCCACACACAAACAACCCTCCAGGGCTGCTGCGCGCTCACCTTCCCGCACCTGGGGAGCCCGGGCAGGGCAGTGCTGGCTGTGCAGAGTAGCCCCCAGGCACATTTTGCCCAACAACAGCGCATAAAACCCAGAACTCGACCGCTTCATTGCACGGCTGCTCAGAAGACAAACCAGCGAAAACAAATTGGCACAGTGTGGGGCTCTTACCAAGGACTGGGACCTGGCACCAAATGAAAAATGTTTGCAGCTACCAGCCTTCAGCTCCCTGTTTGCACGAGCAGTGTTAATGATCAAAGCAATATAAATTTCTCCTCAAGCATCTGCTGCTTTAGGGGGACAAACCCAGTCTGGTTTGGCTTTCTCTGTCTTCCAAAGTGGGGCACAAGGAATGCCACCATTGCAACTTAAAGGTGTATTTATAAACCACAACCCAGTCCAATACAGCTTCTAGGTAGCCCAAGGGCCTTTGTAGAAAGGGTAGAGCATAAAGGGAAGCAATTCCAGCCCACACTTTCCCACCCAGTTACGGTCCCCGCTCTAACGGAAGTTTATTTTCCACAGTACTCTGGGAAGAGTGGAGGAGGGCATCCACAGGCAGGGACTCTGAATGCAACACAGGCAGCTCCTCCAAACCCTCCTGGCTCGAGCTGCAGCTGGACAGAGCTCTGAACACCCCGGTTATCTAAGCTCACCCTCACCAGCAGCTTCCCAGCAGGATCAGACCTTAAATCGCCGTGAGGACACGGCCCAGCCTTAGCGTCGCCTCACCTTTGCACCGCAATCTGCCCCTCTGGAAACACAGAAGCCGATGAAGACCGGATCTGCCATTTTCACGAGGATGTTGTCCACACAGTACACGTGGACATACTGGATTCCGCGCTGCTTCATGTCATCCAAGATCTTATTATCCACCAAAGCTCGGTATAAGCCACCATTGCCATCTCCAACGCGAGAGAAAAGAGAAAGTCCTGGTTAATTAGTGACTTTGGCGGGGGGGTTGTGGTTAACAGGTCAAAAGCTGGGAGTCTGAGCAAACTTTAACAGAAGAGCAACAGACGCTTTCTAGCCAAGCGTCAGTGCCAGCAGATTGCATTTCCAGCTCTGCCACACAGCTCAAGCCCGTTCCCCTGCACCTTCACCCAGAGTGGGGCAGCGGGGACCAGCCTCACAGAGAAACATTGTGAGACTTTAGGAAGCCTTGTATGATCCTCAGAGGGAAAACACCGAAGGGCAAACCATTATGCAGAGGGTGGGGAAAGCCTGCTACATTTTTTTCTCTTCTGGTGCAGAGCAAAAGAATATTTAAAACTCAGCCTGGAGAACAAGACTAAAATAAATCTTACTCTGTTTATCTTCCCCCCCCAACTTCCCGATGCCTTTCTAAAAGCTGCAGTTGCACAAAAGGCACCTGCAGGCTTGTTCATCACAGATCACCCTTTCACGGTTCCTCCCCCAACACCCCTGTCAGCTCAAGAAAACCACTTCACAGCCACAAAACCACATCACTGCAGCATGACCTCTGCCAGGCTGCCTCCACCAAGCCTCTCACCACGTCCAGGTTAAGAGGAGAACTTTACTAGTTGAGGCATTGCCACCATTTTGGAAAGAGTTCATCTTCTTGCTATTTTTTACCAATTTCCAGCTATCAGCCCTGAACAGGAGCCCAGCTCCCAACAGCTTCACCCCTGGGAGGCAGCACCCCAGGGACCTCATGCACATTGCCGACGCGCGTCGTTCCCAACTTGTAGCTGCGCTGCTCGTAACCCTGCCAGCACCCCCAGGCTTTGAAAAAATCCTTGTGCTGTGGGCAAATCTCCAGCAAGAACTAAAGAGAGATTGCTACACCCTTGATCATCAGCCTGAAACGTTTAACAGCCCTCCCACGCAGATCAGAAGCATTAACACTGACCTCCAAGGGCTGCTCCGCGTGTCAAGGCTGGCTGATGGCCAGGGGCAATTATCAATATATATTACATCACTGGGCCACGTAAGAGCGAACAGCCGGGTACCTGGAGCCATAGCAATCTTCCCCTTCTCCTCCAGGATGGCTTTCCCATCAAAGGTGACTGCAGGCAGCATCCTCTGTTCAAACATGACCACGTTGGATCTATCCAGGTTGAAGTAGTCGTGTTCTACAAAGAACTGCTCTGTCGGCCCCAGCGTGAACTCGCTTGTCATGATGTACCTGGGTAGGAATGGGTGCTGGGCAATGAGCCAGGAAAACACAAGCGGAAGACAAAACTACAAACGGAACACAAAAAGGTGGAAACCCCAGCATGTTAAATGAGAGACACTACAGTATCCTGTGGTGTGCAGCCGAGCAGGAGAGCTCTCCTCCAGAACTCACCCCACAGCAAGGCTGCACAGGGTCCTGGGCATGATCCCACCCATCACCTTAGCCCCAGCCAGGGCAGAAGAGCCTATCCCTAAATGTGAATGACATCTGGATATCTGGGTGAGCTGGGAAGCAAGGTACAGGACAGCACAACAGCCTCGTTCGCCCTAGATTCAAACTGACATGAAATGTCTAAAGAAGCATCGCCAGCACGTGGTGCTGAGAACGAGCTGCGAATCCCCAGCAGCCCAGTCTGCCAGCGCCTCTTCTGTGCCAAGGCAAACAGCAGCATTTTCAAATGTCAGCTTCTCTATTTCCTCCTCTCCTTCCAGCTCCACATTGCTGCTGCCTCTCCCTCCACTAAAAAACCATGGCCAAAAACCATCTTAACCGCCTACCCTTCGAGTGCTTCTCCAACTACTACTGGCACAGGTACACAGGCTCCTGCCAGCACGCCAGGGGAATCAATCCCTCGCACAGGAGAGCCTGGACCTCACACACCCCCCAATTTACATCCCTGCAGCGCAGCACAGCCTGGCCGCTGGTGTAGTGTCGCGGCCAACCGCCTCCTCAGCCTGTGGAGGGGAACTATAAGCAGTATCAGCAGATGTTGCACCCTGCGAGTAACCCACCTGGCTTCCAGCAGCACCAGAGATGGTGCCTTTGCAACGCAGGTCATGCATGGCTTCAGAAAGGAAACACAGCATGGGCTCAAATCACCTTCAGTTTCCAACTTGTAAAACAATGTGCCACCCTGAAGACCTCAGGCACCTGCTCTTTTACTCTTCCCAAACCCTGGCTCAGCCCAGACAGATTTCATAAAGGTATCTCTCCGTGGTCTAATGAAGAACACTTAGCAGAAAACATTCCCAGAAGCACACTGCAGCACCTTCCTCTCTCTCTCACCTACCACATCCCACAGGGAATTCATATTTTTCCCTTCACACAGAGCTAGTCTCTTCTGAAGCCTTTTAAAAGCTAGAGGTGGCCAGGAGACAGCAGGAGGTGGTCTGAAAGCAGAGCACGACAAGCATTTATCACAGTGAGAAGAGTTTTTTTGCTGTGGCAGAAATTGCGGGCAAGGGGATGTGGAGGCTCCTGGAAGGTGAGCTCTAAGCAATGCTTCCCTCCATGCAGGAACCTGAGAAAGCACGGCACAAACGCGTGGTATCTCTTGCAAAGCTTCTGTTTCAAGGCTCTGAAAACGGCTGGTGTCAGGGACTGTGCTTGAACAGGCAGCACGGAACAGCCGTTGGGGCAGTGGGCAGTGATTCAAGAGCACTGCTCAGTCCCTACAGTTCGCAGACACGGACCTGCCACTGCCCATCCCCACGCACCCTCCTTCAGCTGCTGGCATCACAAATCCTGCCGACAACAGGCTCTCCCCTCTACGGCACCCAGTGAAGCGCTTCTAGAAGACAACGTAGGCAAGACTGTGGCTCCAGGTCACCTACCAGGGGATGGTACACTTGCAGTGGTGTCTCTGGCCAGCAAGCTGCTCCACTTTGCGGATTCTTTCTGCTTGGATCTGATACAAGGTCTTGCCACTGGGCAGCCCCACGTTGTACATGCCCTTGGGATAGCTCACTCCCAGGCGAGTTCCTTGTCCTCCAGCCAGGAGCAGCACCGCCACCTTATTCTGTGAGATCTGATGCAAGCCTGAACAGGAAAAAAGAATCCCAAGAGAACATAAGAATCACAAAAGCAATCAGCACCCCAGGCTCTTGTCCTTTCCGCAGAACTTGGGCAACAGCCAGAAGCTGCCAGCTCAGTGCCCACCACTGGCAGGTCAGAGAGAAATAGGATGCTGCAGGCAACACAAAAAAAATCATTTCACCTCTTTCATGCAGCTGTTTGCTCACGTAAAGCAGTGGATGGTGTAACGACAGGGGACAGCCACGAGTGGCAGCTCAGGAGGTTCAAACTGGGTATTAGGATGAAAACTGGAAGGCGATGCAGTTATCCAGAGAGGTGAGGGATGTCCCTTAAGGTTTTCAAGGCTTATTTTGATAAAGTCATCACTCACCCCAGCTCTAGGGCTGGGGATGGCCCTGCTCCAAACAGGGGTTGGACTAGAGACCTCCAGAGTTCCTTATCACCAACATCTCCACATCCCAGAGAAGCAAAGTCTCGTCACCTGCAGTAAAGCACGGG
>NW_009693451.1:14049-15418 GCF_000703405.1 Apaloderma vittatum
CCGCTCCTGTCCAGCAGCAGCCAGCACTCCCAGCAGTATCCTTCCTCCCAACAAACCAGGGAAGTCCAGAACTTGGAGAAGAACCAGACCCCAACCACAAGAAGGATTCTTCCTTAGGGAACACTGTGTTGTGTTCCTCCGGGAGCACAGTGAGCTCTGGGACTACCCAAGTCGAAAGCCACAGCTCTGGTGCCGTACGGCAGCTGTCAGAGCCGTCTGCAACCTAACGCACCGAGCCTGCCACACATCGGCCAGCCCGACGCGGCTCCCCGGGGTCCAGGGCAGCCTGGCCACATCTGGGACTACAAAAATTCCTTACTTGGATCGAAACCACAGGGACCAAAGACATTGAATTGGAAGAAAAACAGGGTTGGTTTTATGCTTATCTTTAAATAATTGGCTGTTTTGAGGGGTAATAGAGGGAAAATATCAACCGCACCTCTAACAACCCAGCTTGGTTTTAATTCTGCTAAAAGAATCCAGCTTTCAGCAATAAAACCAGGCATAAGCCATCCATAGCCTTGTGCCAGTAGTATTGACCTCCCCAGGCCGACGAGTTTCAGTCCCTCCATGGCAGTGACACAAGGTCTCTGCCTAAACAGGCCCTTTCTGAAGAGGCCGTACCGCACCCCGGGGCACACCGACCGATGGACACGGGTTACGTAGCCCTGACATTGCTTTGCTGCAGAGCCTGTGAGCTCGCGAGACCACGGACACGTCAGTTGGAAGCCACCTCTGGAGATCCGCAGCTCCAAACGGGATTAGGAGAGCTCTCTAGAGTGAAACCTGTGCTGAAGGTGGGACTCCTGGGATTTCAGATCTCCAGGAGGTCCTTGGCCAGAGGAGGAAACTTGGACGGGTTTAAACTTAAAATCTAAAAGGCACAGATCACAGCACTGGGTGACCTGTAGTAGCAATGCAAATAAGCATAATTTAATGCAACAAATCAGAAGCCATTAACAGCATCTTTGTGTCTTACTGAACATCCCCTCGCAAAACACTCAGAGCTCAGAACAGGTATTAGTGACACCACTGTCGCTCGCTCTGGTCCAGGACATGTCATCTGCTGCCACGTGCTCAGCATGCTGCTTGCCATCGCGGAGAACTATCAGTACAAGGGGCACGGATATGAACCTTGCGAAGAGTCCAGAAAAAGAGGGTGCTGGAGCCCTGGCCCAGGCTGCCCAGAGAGGGTGTGGAGTCTCCTGCTCTGGAGACTTTCCAACCCACCTGGACATGTTCCTGTGGGGCTGCCCTGGGTGACCCTGCTCTGGCAGGGGGTGGCACTGGGGGATCTCCAGAGGTCCCTTCCAACCCCAACATTCTGGGATTCTGTGACGCGAGCGAAGGGCCGCAGGAGTGTGGCTCC
>NW_009693451.1:15514-18660 GCF_000703405.1 Apaloderma vittatum
CCCGGGGCAGCACCAGCCAGGGCAAAACCTTTCCTACAAGCCCCTCTTCCTTCCCTCCTCTCTGCTCCCCACACAGACACAAAGGTTTGGCAAACCAAGAGCCAGCTCAGTGCCGGGCTGGGTGGGCTCAGCTCCCGGCTGGCCCTTGAGTCCACATCCCTGCCAGGACCAGCCCCCCCAGCGCCTCTGCTTGCGCCCGTGCCTTAGAGCAAGAGGGATTACTGGCCAGGGGAGGGGTCAGCAGCGATGACTGACGGGGAGAGGAAAGGAAATTGATGGCGGTTAGAAGCCAAACTCTTCGGTTTGGGTCACGCTGTTGCGGCAGGCCACCCCCCACCGGCAGGGAGAGGATGGTCACGCGCAACCATGAGCAAGGACCATGAGCTTCCTGCCCATTCCCTTCTGCTGCTTTCTCCCAGGAAAAGGAATAAAAACTATCATGGTCCTGCTCAACCAGCATGGGGAGCTGTTAACCGCTCCAGAAGGAAACACTTCTCACTAAGCTGATTTACATCTTGGCCTCTTCACGGTAACGATAAACCTCTCAGAAAGCAAGATAAATAATAGTGTCTGAGCAAAGAAAAGCCCTTGGCCATGGCAGGAGTGTACTTGCTGTTATTCCCACAGCCAAGGACAATGCTGGGTGAGACTCTCCAGTGATTCACAACCACATTTAAAACCCACAGCAGATGGGACGATGGACCGGGGACCTGGCGATGGGCACATCTCTGAACATCACCGTGCCATGGCCACCCGGGGCCAAACGAGCACCACGAGAGAGCAGCGTGACACCACCACGTGCAGCTGCGCAGGGCCAGCAAGCCCAGTGTGCACGTCCTGCTGCCCAGAGGAGCTAAGGTGGCGAGAGATATATATCTATCCAGGTCACTATCCAGTTGGGTCCAGCTACTTGCTCCTCAGGATGAAGGCAAACACCCGACCGGTTCACAGCGGCACCAGTTGTGCCACAGCAGTGCCCCACAGCACCAGTGAGGAGCGTCACGAGGGTAGCAGCAGGAAAGGAAACACACAACCTTCCTCCAGCATCAAGATGACCAGCAGTCTCCCAAATAAGCAAACCTGAAGATCCCTAAAGATCTGCCCAGCCTTGGGCTGAAGCTGACGGCTAAGGCACAAGCTTAGCACAACCAGACGACTGCTCCAGAAGGGCTGCTGCACGGGAAACACCGACCGGGCCGAGCGAGGCAGCGAGTCACCAAGCGGCTGCAGCACGACCCCAGAATCACAGGAGGGTCAGGGTTGGAAGGCAACTCTGGAGATCACCTAGTCCAGCTCCTGTCAGAGCAGGAGCACCTGGAGCAGGTTACACAGAATGAAGGAAATAACCCCACGGAGCAGTAGAGGTTGGGGACTGACCTGCTGGAAAGCAGCTCGTGGAAAAAGACCTGGGAATGGTGGTGGAGAACAAGATGACCATGAGCCAGCAATGTGCCCTTGCGGCCAAGAAGGCCGATGGCACCCTGAGCTGCATCGAGAGCGTCGAACGATATCATTCTCCCCCATTCCGCCCGTGTGAGGCCACATCTGGATGCTGTGTCCAGCTCTGGGCTCCCCGGCTCAAGCAGGACAAGGCACTGCTGGAGAGGGCACAGCAAAGGGCTACGGAGGTGATGAGGGGACTAGAACATCTCTTACAAGGAAAGGCTTGGGGCTTCTTACTCTGAAGAAGAGAAAACCGAGGGAGAATCTTATCAAGGGTTATGAATACTTGCAGGGTGGGTGTCAGGAGGACAGGGCCAGTCTTTCTGCAGTGGTGCCCAGTGACAGGACGGGCACAGCTATGGACATAGGGAGTTCCAGCTAAAGATGAGAACTCGGCATCTGCTGGTCTCAGCTGCTGCCCACTATGGGGTGCAGGGACCAGCGGAGCAAGTCAGGCGCTCGCCCCGCTCCATCCCTGCCTCGCTCACACTGACACACACACTCTGGTCCTGGCGCGACAGAGCACACCCCACCGATGGCGGGTTGGAGGTTTACGCACAGCGAGAGGCTGTGACACAGGGCATCACTCACACGAAGCTCTGGGGCAAACACTGTATCGGAAAAACCCGCGAGGTCCCACTTTGTCTCGCAGCACCTGAGCCACAACTCAGGGGTGCCGGGGCTGGCCGCACGCCCCAGAGGAGGCGGCAGGTCTCACAAGTTTTCTGTGCAGTGAAGAGACAATGGGACGTGCCCAGGGTTGATGTGGCATCTCACACCTACCTCCCAGAGGGGCCTCTCATTGCAGGAACCGAAACCTCGACCTAAGCAGAAGGAACGAGAGCCCAAAGCAATACCACCAGCAACACCAGCGGTGTCGTTCTTTCTTCTCTGCCAAAAATCCAGCAGACCAATGGAACCGTATTGCCGGGACACGTGCTGACCATGGCACGCACAAACAACCCGTTGGGGTGACTCTTGTTCTCATCCCTCGTGGCATTCCCAGGATTTACAGTGGAACCCTACAACTACCGGAGGATTTTTCCCAGTTTCTGATCTTAGGTCACCATGAGAACAAACATCCCCAAAAAACCGAGCGAGTACATCTGCTCTGACATCCCAGCTGCAGAACTAATACTCACGACTGAAGCTCCTCCCAACTGACTCATCGTGCTGCACATTCCTGCACCTTACCTTCTGCAGGATACGAAATTCAAACAGCTCAACCAAACGGAAAAGGGAAGATGTGTTAGCTGTTAAAATACCCACTGATATGCAGTAAGTCTTATTTTGCATAGAAAGTAAAAAACAAAAATAGATTTTTCAGGAAGAACAGATTGATCCTGCACGAACAGATTTAATTAAAAAAAAAGCTGAACAGGCGCATCAGTTGGATTACAACAGCAGTCGGCAAGAGTAAAGCAAAAAACCTCAAAATGCTTGATTCTGCAGAACAAGCTCATCAAACCCTCTGATGAAATGGGAGCCACGCTGTGTCCTATGCCCAAGACTTACATTTCATTAATAAAATATCTGCAGAATGTAAAAGCGCCTGTACTTGATTGATACTGTCACCCCTAAGGCTGCCTAGAAAATGTGATCGCTTAATGTTTCTGTTTAAGATCTGAAAGCAGATCTGACCAGGCCAACTCGTATCAACTGGGAGAAAAGAACAGAATCACAGACTGTTGGGGTTGGAAGGG
>NW_009693452.1:0-11749 GCF_000703405.1 Apaloderma vittatum
TGGTCGCCCGCCCGTGTCGGAGTTGCCGCTTGAATTCCCATGCCGGGGTAACGCTGTGCAGGCTCTGGCGAAACCTCAGCCTGATCTTGGAGCACGAATGAAGATAAATCGGGGCGGGGGGGGGGAAAGGAAGAAACCGGGACGTTCCCAGGAGTTGGCTGAGATGGGAGCGTGCAGGGCTGTCAGCCGCGGGCGCCCGTTTGCCCTGTCGGGAAGGCCGGTTTGACACGGCGGTCCCGTCCTCTGTTCCTTAACAAACCTCCCTCCCCGCTAGCAAGTGACATTTCTGTGCCTTACTTTGTGTGCCTTTAAAGGGGCTAAGAATAGCCTTATTCTTCCCTTCCCTTTCATAAGCTCCCAGTGTGCAAGGCAGAAATGTCTTGTTGCCAGTTTGTCAAATTCTGCGGAATAAAAGATCGGGCTTTTAAATTTTACTTCTCGTTTCACATGCATGTCAGTAAGACCTTGGTGCAAGCTGGTGATTCCAGTGTTGCTTATTGACCTCCCCCAAACTCATCCTCTGTGATCTTTACAAATAATAAAATCTTTACAAGTAACCTTTACAAATCTTTCCCAATAATAATTCCAAAGGCTAAAAGGAAGAGGTGGAGTTTTCCCATTTTTGATTTTTTGATGTGTTGGGGTTTTTTTTAAAGACAACTGTAGAAGTCAGTAGTAAATGTCCTTTCCAGGACAGGTTAACTGAGATCCTAAGCCATGTACAAAGTAAGCACATTCTTTCATATAAGATTAAAAAGGAGAGGAGTGTCTAAAGATGAAAGCGGGAACACGCACTCCATCCCTCAACCCAAATCCACAGCATGGGTGCCAGAACTCAGCTGCAATGTGTCCCACTGCCTGTGTCACCCTCGGAGGAGCTACAGGCTTCTTCTCCAGGTGGTGGAACCAGTACAGCCCCAGGAGAGGTGCTTCTACAGCCACTTTCCATTGCAACCAGTCCAAAAACCAAACAGAATCCTGCTGCTGGTACCAGCTGTCCCTGATGTCATACCTTGCATAGGCAGAGGAGATAGTGACATCCTGCCCCTGTCCTAACCAGCCTAGCACATCTTCTGCACCACAGCTTTTTCTCAAGCCCACTGGTGATGTGGAACTGTGCTTCTGAACACAGGAAACCTGCCAGCTGCCGGAGCAGTCTAACAAACGGTGCATTTCCTTAGAGGAGTTAATGGACAGCGGCCACACGTTGGTGATTGTTTCCATGCTCTTTCAATCACATTGGTTACAGATAACTGAACCAGAAGCAATTAATTTGAGAAGAAATAGGTTCAAAATCTAGAGTGATAATGGTGCATAATGAACCCCACCGCCAGTGGAGTCAGGCAGGCAAGTGAACAAACCAAAAGAGGCAAAATCTGCCTTGAATTCTCTGCATCTGTCAGCACTGCTGACATTTTCCATTAGCTGGGGCTGCCAAAGTGGAGTAAGTGTGTAAATCAGGTGGAGCCCACCCCTTTGATAATCCATTTATCTCTCAATAGATCTCCGGGGAGTGGCCGCTCATCTTCATGTCACATACATGAAAAATCACTCAAAACACCATCCAACCTACTTTATCTATTCACTTTTATCTGTTGGAGCCTGGGGCAGACATTATACACGTTACACAGAACTGTGTTTCTGCCATGGAAGATGCCAATAGTGACATAATTCAGCTAACCAAGACATAAGTGAACAGCAAAATAGGAATTTCTACCAATACAAGGAATATGATATTGATAATCAGATCTTTCAAATAGTGGGCTAAACCTAATACATATTTGTACCCATGGAATCACTCTCTGATTGTCCTAGAAACATGCAGTTTCATCAGTCTTTCCGGGTATGCCCTTGTTAAATTCAGGTATTATTGAAATGCCTAAAAGAAAATGTTTTTCACGCCATCAGATGGCTGTAATGCTCTTCCCTTTGATGGAAACCATGTCTTTTAGCCAAGAGATCTACACGTGCCTCATACTGAAGCTCATTCTAATCTACTCTACACATGGCAAAGGGTGACAAATCTAAGAAAGTGGTACGATGTGTACATATCTGTCATAACCATGAATTGGTGAAAGCAAAGTATTCCAATGCATTTTATATTAAGCAAGGTCTCTGTCTAAAGAAGCCCATTCCAGTTACTAACCTTTACATCTCTCAGCAGTTTTCGAGACTCTCCAGAGTCTAGATGTCTCAGAAATCTTTTTCTTTTTTTTTCCTTTTTGCGAGCTAAGATAGTTCTGATCCCTCCAAACACTTGAGGTGGAATTACTCAAGTAAACATCTGTAGAAGACAAGGCTAATCTTTTACACTGGCTATGGGACTTCTCCTGTGACTTTCTTTAGAATTCCACCTGGTCATAGGTACTACCACATCTACAGTGAAACAACCTTCTCTTCATGAAACCTCTACAATGAAATGACACTCTGTAATTTCACAGCAATGGACTTGTCACCTTTCTGAGGAGCTGACCTTTCCAAGGACCTGAGTCCAAGTCCAAATCTCCTGCAAGGGGAAATGGCCCCGGTCACGATGTCCATGCCTGGCAGGCAGGTGAGGCTTCCATGCTTTTGTCACACTAGCAGAAGCACACTGTGTAACACAACTATGATGCTCTGTAATGCAAATGACTAATAAAAGAGATTTTTGGATTAAATAAGTATTGTGATATTGACAAACCCCTCCTCACCAAAACCGCTACTAGATCCTAAAAAACAAGTAGGTCTTCTGAATGATGGCTGCCGTTCACAAAGATTTTCATGCCAAGTGAAGAGTTAAGGGATGTGTTGCAAGCCCCAAATTCATGAATGATTTCATTGCAAAGGGAATCTCATATTAATTACCCTCATAGTAATTATATGCTAATAAACTGAACTGAGTAAAGCTCTTACAGCATGCAGATGACAATCCTGCACTGGGAAAGCGTTACCTCTCTTACTGCAGCTTATCTGGGTCTATTTATTTTTAAAGAAAAACATGAATATTTTATTCATAGTAGTTTTACCCATGTATTCCTGTGCTGGAACCTGGAGAGTCCATGTGAATTTAAGAAATACATAAGGAATTGTCACTGACCTACTTATAAAACACTGATGCAACTTTTTTTCTGAGAGTACAGAAAACAGTCTTCCTTATATTGCAAAACACACATAGTTGTTTACTCAACATTATAGCGCTTTAATGCCATATTTATACAGAAAAATATCTGTAAAACATGATGTTCCATAATTAATACTTTTTGAAGTGGAACAAGGAGAATAGACTGTTGTCATAGAGAAGCAGCTTTTTAATTTGAGTAAATTTGATACTGCTGGGGATGAAGGCTTTTATTCGTTACAGTGAGGGAAAATACAGGCAAATTGTGCTGCAGCAGCTTCTGTTATTGCCCTTCAGTGTGGACTTCTGCCTGCACCATTACATCATTATGATCCAGATTTTCCATCTATGAAAACAATCGTGTGTAAAAAGCATACAGTTGTTTTGTGATGTGTAAAATGCCACGTGGGACTAAGGTGAGACCACCAAACACATTTTCACTTGTTTTCTTAATGATGGCTTCAACAGCGAAGGACAAAGCTCAGATGCTGTTCTTGAATAAACCTCAGCCATTTATTAGATCATTTTTTCTTGCCAGCTTCCTGAACAGATCTGGGAACTTCTCCTGTGGTACCCTCTCCATCCAGCACATACATGCATCTATTTATTTCTACAAAGCAGACAATTTGCTTTTGCTGCTTCGTTAGCCTCCTCACAGCTCCCCTCTTGAGTAGTCTTCTCCTCCTGACTCCCCAAAAGCTTTCTGCACTTTAGCAGCTTTATCTCGCACAGGTGCTCTCCCTCTTTCCCCCTTCCTTGCACACAAACATGCATGCACACCTCCTCCTCTGCTCATCTTCTCTTTGCAATTCATCAGTCTTGCAGCCTCCCCGAGGTGGGAGTGGTGTCTATATTAGCACCCTGCACGCTGCGGGTTTCCCGTCTCGGAAATGCACTCTGCCTTTCTGACCAGGAAAGCCTCGGAGAACTTGGGATTTAAATGCAGCACTTGGCAAAGGCCCAGTGGAGACTTTTAAACTGACTAAGCTACACAGCCAACCGTGACAGCACCAGCCCCGTTAAAAAGCCTTGGCATCAAAGGCGTTCCTCTCAAGCACGCATCAGCTGAGGAGACATCACTCATTTTTGTTGCAGTTATAAATGTTTCATACAGATTTGATATTGCCCCACTTATAATTGCAAAGAAAAAGTTTACTTACCATCCGAAAATAGAGCTGTGAAACAAAGGTTGCAGCTATTTAAGGAACACACTTTACGTCTCTTAAACTTTTATATCTTCGTGGAGTTTTGTACCATCTTCACTGGAGGTTGCTTCATGTCTTGTGCCTAAGGTTGCATCTTCGGCAAGTGGACTGTTGCACTCAGCAGTGAAGAAGCAGCTCCAGGAACGGTGGAGATTGCAAGGTGGTTGTTACAGCCACATTCTGCATGCAGAAAGAGAAATGGAGGCAATTGCATTAATGAGAGGTAGAGATGAAGGTATTTTTCAGAAGTTTTCTCAGAGATTCTTGTTTGATTCAAGGGCAAGGAAGAAAGATTGTAAGTGCAGAGTATGCTCTCTTTTTCCCAAATCTGAACTTAGAATCTTTGGAGTTGCAAGGTGCTCACATTAACCTTCCCTGCTAGAGTCTTGGGGGTTTTATACTAGCTTTATTTTCTTCCTCCAAGAGGGTACACATCCCTTTGATGTAAGGTAGAAGTGATAGACTGCCCTGCTGGCAGCCTTCACACATTATGATGCCTAAAAATGTCTTTTCACAGAAAATGTCAGCTAGGACTGCTGGCGTTGTATTTGGTGTGTGGAACGATATGAAGTAAGAGGAGGATAGTTCATGATCAGGATTTAATTATCTCAGTTCTGTCAGTCTGGACGGCAATAACAATTATGCAAAATTAGAGCTAAATTACCTTCACCTAAATGTGCTCTGTGTTTTGACCATTTTGCCATCTGAAGTATTATCCCCCATTAAAAAATGGATCAGTATATCCATCACAAATATTTATAACAAAGCTGGCATGGAAAGACTTTTATGTGGTATGTTTTACTCCTGTAATAAAGGGAAAAACCTACAAAACCCTCACTGGAGCCAAATACTAGCTGCAGTATTAATGCCTGAAAGAAGGTGGGTGCAATTTTTTTGTTCTTCCACTGCCTAATATAATATGGTCATTCCATCGGCAAGTACCAAAGTGGAGAGAGGATTTCTCGGAGTAGAAGACTCCCTACTGTAGGCAAAAAAAAAGGGCAGGGGAAACAAAATCCAGTAAATAAGAATCAAATCAACACAAATTCGTACTTGACAGCACAATTTGTTAATGACTGCAAGAGGATTGATGAATTCTCTAGGCTTTACTTTCCTTAAAAGCAGATGCCATTTTAGAGAATGTGCTGTTCTTACAGGTTTAACACAGATGTTAGGGGATGACATCTACAGCCTGCTCTGGTGGTCGCAGTCAGTGGACAGATTTCACAGAATCGTAGAATCATAGAATGGCCTAGGCTGGAAGGGACCTTAGAGATCATTTTAATCCAGCCTCCCTGTCATGGGCAGGGATGCCTCCTCTCGACTGGATCAGGCAACACATGGGGACCGAACGGGAATCGAACCCACAACCTTGGCGTTGTTAGCGCCACGCTCAACTGACTGAGCTAACCAGCCCCCATTTCAGGCAACTGGAATCAGGAACCATATCTAGACCCCATTCCCAGACTCCTTTCACTAAGAAAGGACACTTGTGGTGCTGTGCTCTACTTTCTTTCTTGTGGGCATGAACTGCCATATCAACAAATTCCACAAATCCAGCACAGATAACTTTAAAGAAATCCAGTCTGTCTGGTGTGTCATGAGTGGGACTGCAGTGGAACAGAACAATACCTGTCATACATCCATTTAGTTTTCAGTTGAGCAAAACCAGATTTTGGCTCTTGCATTGCACAGAGAGGAAAAAATAGTTTAAAATGTGCTTGTGACCTCAAAGGTACAAATTTAACAGTTCCTAGTATAGTCTAATTACTTCTACAATTTCTAGAGAAGAAGTATCTCCTACTCTGCTTGACAAATTACAGGCTTTTTGAACTTGATCTGAACAGTTTTCATACCCAAAGGCATATTTATTGGGCAAAATGGAACGGCTTCAATAATTCTATCAGTCTATCAGATAATTAAGAAGACCTTTAAGTAGTGCAGGATTGTGTAGTAGCTTTAACACATCATCAAACTCCAGTTCTTAAAGGAACTTAGATTTATACTGCCTAGAGAGAAAAATGTCAAAGGAAGGCAAGAGCCTGGGTGGTGAAGATCCTGTCTACACTTTGGTGCACATACCTAAGCCATATCATTTCTTCTGGGAGACCTGTAAAGAATTGCTAGCTCAGATGCTGTGGTGCTGAAACGTGGTGAGTGGCTTCTGGATCCAAGGAAGCAAATTTGAACAGACCTGGCATGGCAAAGCTTGGGGATTTCTGAACTCTGCTTCACTGCAGAGACTTAGCCAAGTCCAGAGGCAGTCTCACCAAATCTTCCTGAAGCTGAAGTGACACCTGACTTGCATCATGAGGAAGATGCACGCTGCGCCTTTGTCACACTTCATTGAGTTAGTGTGTAGTTGTTATTTTAAAAGAAAGAAGAATATCAAAGAGACAGAACTAACAATCTGGTAATAAATTTGATCACCAATTCCAGAGTGTAAATGTACACTATTCATTTTAAAATTTGTATGACTATGATTGCTTTTTAAGCCAAAAGAAATAAAATTCTCTGTTAATTAATATAAGTAAATAATTACAGGACATGATACTAAATAAATTCCATTATTCCTTTTTTTTTGAACAAATTTAAGAAAGAGAAAGATTTGGGCCCTTATTTTCTTTAAAATTAACATCTATAGACACATTCTAACACAAACTTTAGATCCCACTCTTAGTCCCCTTAATAGCAAAAATGCATGAAGGGCTAGGACGACCAGGTTCAAGTGCCTGCTTCATCTGATTACAACATATGCTTCATCTTGGCTTATCTCTATTGCTAGTGAGCACCCAGTTCTTGAGTTATTTCTAGCAGAAAATTATCTCACCACAAAATGCTTGATTAGTCCTAATCTAAGTCATCTGTTTTTCAAAAGTTTAAGCACTAGACATTTCTCATTAACATCACTTTACCCCTTGCTTGTTCAAGCACCTGTAATGCTAGAGATCCTGGATTTTAACATACCTGCTTGGCTATGGGGGTTAGAATGTTAATGGGGACAGATGGCAGTCAATAGCTTCAGTACCTAACCAATGATGGAAAAACAGTTTTAGATGCCAGGAATTCCTTGCATTCTCGCTTTTGAATTCTAACAGCAGTGTAACCTTGAGAAATAAATTAAACATCTAAAATAACATCAGCAGTTTCTTCTTGGATGAGAAGGAAGACTCAGGAGCCAGGCATGCTAAATCACAGGTGTGTAAGGTACAGAAAAGTACAGAGATACAGGAGGGGAGGGTTATTGATGCTTGAGAAACCAGTACCAAGTTGGGAAGAAATGAAGCCACTGTGAACAAATAACTTTATTAGAAGGGAATATAAAAGATGTTCAGCGATGATCAGGTGCTATCTCTCAGAGACTTAGCTGAAATGTAAAATCATTGACCAGAAATGGTTCTGTTTAGCTCAAACCAGAACATCAGGGTTTTTAGAGGGGAATAAAGGTAGGAGTTAAAATGTGCCACCTAAACTGTTGAGGGGACCTCAGGATATGTATGAGAAACTGTCTGTTAGCACAGAAATTCTAGATCCTAGAAAAGAAAATCCAGTGCTGTAAACACACCACATACCTGTGGATCAAAATGATTAAGCATGGAGAAATACTAAGTGTAATGGAGCTCATTAGCTTAGTAGCGACAGGGTTTGGTTCAGAGACTGTGGTCCCAAGTACAATAATTAGGGTGAGAATATCCCTATTTACATGAGTATTTCCCTGGAAACTAGTAGAATTATAAGTATTGGTGAATGGAATCATAATCAGGCTAAATAATTTAAGCAAAATATCAGCATTTTTAAAATAAAATATCAGGACTTAAAACAGGGCTTTTTCTTCCAGATAATTTTTTTTTCACATATGATTCATAACTTGGGAGTGGAAGCTATTTATAACCACAATTCAGAACGAAGAAACGAGGGAAAGCACAGGATAATTAAATGGTAAAATTCAAGGATTAATTTTGATCTCCACAGCATCTTTCAGGAATGAATGCCCAGTTCAAGGAATGCAAATAAAATGAAAAATTTGGCAGGCAAGATACAACTCGTACAGTAAGATGAAGCTTAGAAAGTACACAAAACCAGTCAAACACATGATGGCAAATAAGTGACACAATTAAATCACATATGGAAAGCTGACTATTGTATATAGGCTTCCTAGGCTGCTAAGCACAAAGGAAGAAAACATAGGATGAGAAAAGATTGCAGCAAAGGTAAATGATTTATTTGGGTGTCAGAAAAGAAGAGCAGGGAGTGAATCTTTACTCTGAAGTTACATGTAATGATGTGAAAGCCCTGTTGGATAAAAGATATTTGAAATATCAGTGATGTAACAACTCCAGAAATACACGTTCAGATAATTCATGGCACCAAATGGAATTCATCAGAGATTCTGAGGAAATCCTAAGAATGCAGCACAATTTCAGCCTACCGTAATTTGTCATTAAAGGTATGTAATTCATCATTAAAACAGCCACTCTGCTGGATAACTGGAAAATGGCCAATACTGTAGCAATCTTTGAAATAGCTTTTAAGACTGACCCTCAGAACTGAAATCTAGACAATATTAATTCATTAATGGGGAAAATAAGTGATAAAATCGTTCAAAACAGTTATAAAACACCTACAGATGCTATGTAGGAGAGAGAGAAAAAAATCAAGATGAACAAATTACGAATCAGCACAGATCAGGAGAGATATATTGATATACTTATCAGTGAGGATAAATTGTGCTTTCCTAACCTGTTCAAATGTTATAAAGAGTTAGCAAAATATTGACTAAAAGAGAATCACGGGATATGCATTTGATAATATCATTCACATGAGGCTTTTAAGGAAACTCACTAACCCTGGGGTAGGAGATAAGGTCTTTGTTACAGGTTAGAGAGAAACAGATGAGGATGAATGGCAGATGGTGAGGATGAACGGTGGTTAGAGTGTGATGCCACAGGGACTGTGCCAGAGGATCGCTGCTAGGATTAATTCCACTCTTTCTCCAGCCCCCTCTCTTTATTAATGACCAGGAAGAGAGGGAATACAATGAGATGGCAAAACTGCTGACAACACAAAGCTGTTAAATTAGATAAAACTAAGGTGTCTGTAAATAACTCTTGGGACTTGTTGCAAAGCTAGCAACAGGAAAGGAAATTATGTTCAGCATAAGGAACTGCAGAGATACGACCGTAAAACAAACTGCTTAAACTGCTTATACTCATTATTGGGGTCTGAACAAATTATGGGAGAGCCTTGCTGATTTGCATTTGGGAGAGGAGAACTACTACATTTTGCTGCTTATTTACAACTAGAGGGACTGGTTTAAAATAGCAGATAGTACAAAGTATCTTCTGTTCATCTATTTAAAAGGTTTGAGTTTCATTTTATTTGAACCCTTCCTAATCTTTGAGTAGTGCTCAATACATACAGTGACATACCACTGCTGAGAAGGGCAGTGTCTGCCTCTCTCTTCATAGCTGAGAAATCTTGGCAAGCAGATGGCTCTGAATGGTGGGGCCAGCTAAACAGTCTGTTATAGCCTCATTCCTTCACCCAGTCTCAGAGCCAGAGGTCTCCTGCTGCGGGAGCTTTTATATCTCTTCATAAAAAAGACCGACGACATGCTAAAGATAGCCTCTGCTTACACAGGGAGAGCCAAACTGTGCACAGAGGAAAATGAACAGCCTGTCCTTACTGCAAGATATTTTTCACAGATTACAGTGCTGATGAGAGGAGGTTTGCTGAAGCTCCTGTTGGCCAATCCACAGAAGAATTTCCTTCCCATTTTCTGACCCCAAATCGGTCCGGAAAACATGAATGGCAGAAGGAAGAGGCGGAAAATGCCAGAGCTGCACTGAAAAACTTAGACTAGGCTCGAATCTCTCTTTTCCCTTGCACTGATGCAAATGTGGAGCCACTCAGCAAAGAAGGAGACACCCCAGCAGCAGGGCTGTGGGACAGGGCAGCACTTGGATGGACCTGCCCCTGAGTACTGAGCTGCCATTGCCCGCACCCAGCCCCACAACCTGGACACTGCTGGCATCCCCATCACTCCTGCTCAGCCCTGTGGGTCAGCTCAGCCCTGAGCAAGTGAAGAGGCTACAGGTGATTTCCCAGAACTACAGGAAGGCTCTACGTGCTTGCCTTAATATCCTGCTGTAGCCAGCCTCTAACGAATGAAAGGAAGGTAAACATTTCCTCTTCCCCCATAATGAAGTTATACATCAGTGGAAAAGGGAATTCATTTCTTCACCTGTTCATGTGACTGGAGTATCCCTCAGAGGATGGGAATAACTCAGTAAGGACAACATTAACAGAGAGTAGCAAATCTTGTATGAAAGCTTGATTGAAGGGAGGAGAATAAAGGGCACACGACACAGAAATGGTAATCACTGCTACCCCATCTGTCCTTTCCTACTTGTGCTTTCTCTGCATTTGTTTAAAGTGTCCTTTGAACACAGGTGAGTAGAAACATATATGAACTTCTGAGCCCAATACCTTTTAATCTGCTACTAATTCCTTCCCAACTCTGCTGCAAATTCACACCAGGTACTTTGTGGAGCATCATTAGCTGTTTTCACAGCCACATAGCACAGAGGGGCTTATGGCCATTCTATGGTCAATCAATTTGTTCATCTCTCCTTTCTCTGGTTCATGAACCCCTTTCCTACAGCAAAAGTTCTGGTGATTAGTCTTCAAGGGCATGATTTTGCACTTTGGATTATTAAATTTCGTGCTGTATCTATTCTGCTGTTCCACAAGGTCATCTAATTTTTCCTGCATAATAATCAAGTCTTCCTCTGGTCTGTATTAGCAGTATGTACCAGCTTTGTATCATCTGCAGATTTTGCAAGTGCACGTCTAGTTCTTGCACCAAGGTCACAAAAGAAAACATCAAACCAGACTGGGCCTAAGGCTGCCCTCACAAGGAATGTAAGTATTGCTCTCTACTCCTGTAATTCAGCAGCCTCCTCTGTTCTACAGTGTCAGAATTAATTTTTTGTCATTGCTTAATCAAATACTAGTTCCTGTGAGGCACACCCTCTCTCAACACTTAAATCTAGATAGATTCAGTCCACTTTTTATTTGCTTTTCATCTCTATTTATTCCCTAAAATCTTTTCTAGGGTTTGTATAGGACAAAATCCAACTGAGTTGTGATTATCTCTATCTCCCTCCTCCACTCTTTTTTTTTCTTTTGCTCTTGCCATGAAACAGCATGTTTCTCCCTGGAGGTGGCAGCAGGAGAGGTGCCAGCACAAGACAAGCACTCTGTCAGAATCTCCTAGGGAGCAGGTGAAGTGTCAGGATAGAAAGAAGTAATGTTGGAACACCACTCAGTCCTACTTTTGGTTTTGGCTTTTTTTTTTACTAAATCTTCAATAAGTTTGAGACACACATCTTCAATAGTATTGGGGGCTTTCAAAGACCCTAAGAGACTCTCAGTGACGGGAAAG